>NW_027180148.1:65000-67500 GCF_036669925.1 Montipora capricornis | reverse complement strand
TTAATAATTTAGTTTGGCATTAAAATTAAGATAGACTTATTAGGCTCTCAATACACCATACAAAATTAGATATAATTATACGTGAATAGATAAAACAATATTAAAGAAAAATCGCGTGATCCGCCTTGTTTTATCAGTCGTGTAGTAGTCCACTTGACTGTAAAAAATATAAGACAAAGTATTACGTAATATGTACAAATAAAATTCGATACAAATCTAAGTTACAAAAATACTCAATAAGTAAACAATGCGTGAAATATAAAACTGAAGAAAAAAAGAAGAAGAAAAGAAAGAGCTAACTCTATTCCGAAGTAAGCCTTATTTCCCGAAACCGAAATTAAGGATAAACAAAAGGAAGTATGTAGATCATGCAATCAGGTAACCCAACAGAGAGCACAAACAGAATCCCAAGAGAAAGCCTCTGGAAGAATGCTGGTGCGAAAAACAAAATCCCCGCCCAGGGCCTGTAAAATTAGATAATTGTAATAAAATCCCTAAATGGGGCTTATGAGAACCCCGACTTTTGCAAAATTAACAAAATCATGAACAAGGGCCTTCGAGCGTCGCTGAAGAGAAGGCCAACTGGTTACACAATTACTCCGATGAATATGTAAAATGCCAACCGCTAATTAAACCTATTCTATATTTTGAATTAAAGTCGGATCTCTTGTTCAAGCCGTTAGGTTGGAGGGTGCATATCATATCATATCATATCATATCATATCATATCATATATCTTTTTTTACCCTCGGATTTTAGAGTAGCTTGGTATAGCTAATATCTCCGAGCATTTACCCTCCCAACCATGATACAACACAGAAGACACTGAGACCACAACACCGGGAACTACATGCCCTACTCTTTGCGACGAGTGTGCGGGTTCTTTTACGTCCCACAGGATTATGAACATTGAAGAGTTGTGAGACGGGACCTCCGGCTTATCGTCCTTATCCGAGAAGACTAGAGAGTCTAAGCATTTGCAGATGTAATTACAAAGGCAGCACTTTCTCCTCAGTTATTTAAAGACCCTGAGTGTTGGTCCGGCTGGAGTTGAACTCACGACCTCCCGCGTGACAGCCCGGTGCTCAACCAACTGAGCCACCGGTGCGCGGTGCATAGCTGCGAGCACCAAAAAGCCTCTCTTGTGAGTAAAACCTTATCCATATTATTAACGGTATAGTCAACAAATTTCTCAATGACAATGAATTCAAAGTCATACATATGTTGTTCTTTTTTCGTTAAAATGGACGGCCAATTCACACGTGGCCTTGTTGGTCAACATGGCCGATTTAAGTATCCAAAATCTGACCTTGAATTTGTTCCATGTTGAGCCTACGCATTGAACCTTGCAGCTCTTACAAGTGACTAAATAGATGACATTCTTCGACCTACATTTTAATTTCTGTCTAATACAGTAAAAACGACCTGTGCATGCGCTGTGAAAGACCTTATTCTCTACAAGATAATTCTTACATATATAGCATTGTTCCTACATTAAAACATCCCGCGGGAGTGTTATTATTATTGCTGTAAATGGATCTTTTAGGCCCTGCTAAGATCTATTTTATGTTTTTGGGTCTTCTGTAACAGGGAATAATTGACCCCTTTGGGAAAATCTGGGAACGCAATGGCGATTCAGTATATAAGATGACCAAACAATTTGATGATTCTACTCATGTTAGGTAAATGAGGGTTATAGTCGACCACAAGAGGAAAGACGACTTTTTTGTCTTTCGGTTTTCAGCCAAGTAAGTCTTCCCTTAGTAGAGCTTTGGCTTTTTCGATTTGCTTACTGACTTCCGATGGATTAATTTGTAACCTCTCTAAACGAGATATGATCTAACTCTAGACGAGATCTATGATATGATCTAACTGTCAAAGAGAGATGAAGGTAGATTCTGGCGAGAACGTCCTTAAATCGAGTAGCACGATGCACTAAAAGCGTGATTTCGTGATTGCCATAGCCATGAGAATATCGCTTTAAACCTTAAGCAAGGCAGTTTCAGTTGCGTGAAATTTTCGGAAGCCTGACTGGAATTTACGTAAAGGAGCATTGCGTTCGCAATGTGAAAGCAGTTGAGCAAGAACTGCCTGTTCAACAACCTTAGAGATGAAGGCAGATTGCTAACCGGACGGAATTCTTTATAAGTTAACTCAAGGCCTGATTTCTTGAGTAGTGGTTCACGATCGCGTGGACACCGTTACATATTGAGAGAGACCAAAAGTCTGCAGTAACTCTTTGAATCTTCTTGAGTTATTACTATGCACCAAGTCCAAATGAAAATTGAAGTCCCCTGCTATAATCAGCGGTTCAGGACACATAATAACATTTTCAAGGTGGGTGGAAAACTCATCCAAAAATACCGAAGTATAGAAGTGATGGGAGGGCGATAGAGAGCTATAATTCGGATTCAGCGATTAGAGGCTTTGAGCATGCAGTCAGAGATTCAAAAGAATCATGTTCTTTTCCACCCACAAACAAAGCAACAAAAGATTCATG
>NW_027180148.1:45000-52500 GCF_036669925.1 Montipora capricornis | reverse complement strand
TAATATTACAAAGTGCTATTATTACTTTGATTTTCTTGTTCTTTAGTTGTACCAAATAACCTACACCATTACTATAACTGCTCAAAAGTATTAAAGTTGAAGCTGGTGGCTCAAGGAGTTAACTGTGCAAAAAGGTTAGGTTAAAAAGACTATAATGGTATTTAAATATTATTTTAGAACAATGTTGCTTTTATCATTAAATCAATGGGAATCCAAACATAAGGATGCAATTTGCTCAGGAGGGGTCTTCCCTATAAAGATGACAGGATACTTGGAAATTTTTTTAAAACAACCCTTGAAGGTAACAGAGTCTTGTTTAGTGGACGTATCCGAACAAAATCCTAACCCCTACAAAGGAACCAGTTCTAAAGTGACAAATGACTGGCATTTTATAATTCAGAAGTAAAAGTTATTTGCTGGCATACCAAATTCTGCTATGTACAGTTCCAGATATTGATCATAGCATTGCAAGCACTACAAATCCACAAATTTTGCCCCAAAAAGGTACAACAAAAACTCCTGTTATTTTTGTAAGGGAGTCCCCTTGGGGCAGTTTGTTTACTTCACCAGTGACCACTTACTGTATTCAACTTAATTTATTCATCCTTGGGAATGGTAGGAAAGATTAGTAGTATTAAAATTCAGCACACCATGTCACCTGTTATATCTAAAATATTATTATTAGTTAAAGTATTTTGTCCATATGGAAAGGTAACAGTAATTATTTCTGTAAAGTCATATCCAGAAAAATGCATTGTGGGATTATGCCCCTTTCAAATGTAGGTTAGTATGCTCTTGTTCAACATGCTTGAAGAATTATTACTACAGAAATATGAAGTTATGAGTTTTTTTAAAAATTAAATCTGATGGAAGGGCGGATTAAAAATTTATTGAAGCAGCTGAGATGCTACCCGAGTCCACAAAGAGAGGTTCAATAATTTATTGTACTGGAAGTATTTATTAGGCCAAATTGAAATTTCTGAAAAGTTTTGTAGGATGGCACTGAATCCCCTTCAACAAGTTTTCTTATCTTTCAAGATACATTATTTGATATCCTCCTTTTATATCCTCCTGCTGTTTTGTTATCTTCCAGCAATTAAAAATAATAATTCCTTTTTATTGCTGGAAGATAAAATCAATAATTATTCTTGATTGATTGTCCTTGTTGTTGTCGCATTAACCCACTACAATGTGATGAAAGTGTGTTACTAGCTGTAGTAATTTTTTTCACAGTAAAATCCTCCATGCTAGTAGAAATTTAAGTCTTTAGAACAGCAATTGGAAATGGTTGTGAACTTTTTGGAGACCTTCACCACTGCTGTGTTGCTGCTTTAAGTTCTTGTGTAATCTTAAAATTAGTGAGCGAGTAAATTGCAAGATCTAAACAAAATGATAAAAAATAGACATATTAGTGATGAGTTTGTTTGTATCCAGAGACTGAAAATTGGATGTCCAAAAAGCATCTCTCCCCACTAAATGAAGAATGGAGTAGGTTCATTTTTAGTGAAATTTTTCAAAACGTCGGTGTCATAGGATTCCTGGACACCCCTCTACCTGAATCCTCAATGTGGAGACAACATTGGAGTACTACTGAATTTCAATAGCCACTTGTGAAAATGGCATTAATTTTTGACAAAATTTTTGACAAAATTATTGGTACAATTTTATGGGTTTGGTCTTAAAAAAAATTAGTTTGTCAAGTGGCATAAAGTGCTTCTTTTTGCAGTCTTTTTCCTTAAATTCGTTTGGCAATTAATTTTTCAAAATAATATTTCCCAGCTTCCGTGACTTCCTTTGTTGTTTCCAAAATATACCAATTTTAGACTGAACCGCCTGAGGTAGCGTTTTGCTACCTGCACCCCAACAATGAATTTTAGTGAAGTAATTGTCCGCACTGTACTGTATTCAAGAAGAGTAAAATAAAAATGTGAGGTACATTAAATGCAAATGACACTCCAAAATAGCACCTGTTGTTGCTCCTCCGTATTTCGTCCCAATGGAGACGGCAAACTGTTGAACCCACTTGGAGTTCGGCAGCTCTGGCTAAATCTTCTGACAAAAAATATTTTTGCCGGCACATTTACGTCTGCTTTTGTTGGCTTTCCCACACTTTTTGCGGGTGAGCCGCACAACCAAACCAACGCAACAAGGAGAACTACGAAAAAAAAAAATGGTCTTGTCGAGCGCGAACGCGCCCGAAATTCTCTCACATTTCGTTGTTGGTGCAAACACCAAACCCCTTGGTGCAAGCGCTTGAAACTTAAATGAAAAATAAACTTTTCAACGAGACAAACCTTTCTCCCACTTTCTTATGCCAACTCTTACTTTTTGTTTTCAAACTTCGCGGTACGGGATTTCATCTCAGTTTACATTGGATTTAAATACGTAACCGGAAATGCGTATTGACCGGAAGCTCAAATTTGAAATCATGTGCAGTGCGTTTTGCCGCGGTGTTGCTGTAAACTAGTTAGTGTCAAATGTAGTATTGCCTCCTGGAACTTTAATTAGCCCGTGATATGGTTACGTGTACTGGTCACATTGGCATACATGAAGGGGCGGACGAACGTACAGACGTACGTACGTACGGACGTTGATGACGTCAAGGCTATAAAACCAAATTTTCTCACATCGACGGGTTATCATATTTTCTTAACTATGGTGCTCCGCGCGCGCGGAGCTCTGCTAATAAGTGACCCATACAAATCTCTGTACAGTGACCAAGTGCATCTCTTTGTATCTTTTTGACAGTTTATTTGGAGCAATAAACTTACAGATCGTGAAGCCGGGCATGTCAGTCATAAGAACATCTTTTCAGGGAGTTGAGTTATTTTATTGTTATGAAGATGTATTATATGACTCGCTCCGTGAGCAGGCAAGATGAACCAAATCCTGTGATGTGATTGGCGGGCAAGACGGAGCTATCGTGCCAGTTCGGGATTTCTCGCTTGGTTCCGCAAAATCAAAGATCATTTTTGGTGTTTTATCCCATTTAATCCTTTACTGACCAAGCTTGTCCAGTCAAGATGGCTGGATATTGGCCTCGTTCTCGGTCTATGAACACGCAAAAAAGAACTTGGCGGATATCCAGCCATCTTGACCTCACGATTTAGTTGGTCAATAACATGAAAGCATGGAACGTAATGTGTAAAACCTTCTGCAAAACTAAGTAAAAGTAGGTGGAACCTCAAATCAAAAACAAAATACAGGACAGTTTGCTGGTTTTGAAGACAACAAAAGGAAAAATAGTAACGACGATAATAATAATAATAAGAATAAGAATAATGATGATGATGATGATGATGATGATGATAATGATAATGATAATAATATTAAATAAAGAATAGCCCAAATATGGTGAACTTTTCTCACAGGAAAATGAAGTTTTTTCAAAACCAAATGCCGTTTATAGAAATAAAGTTCTTCTCCAGCGTTGATTAAGAAAATTCCCCCGAACGTTTCATTAAAAAAAAAAAAAAAATCGAAGTGTGAAGAGTTCTCACGTAGTATTCGGAATCAGTTGACATTCTCGATAATCTGAGAGGTCTAAAATTCGGAAAAGTACTCTTTGAGAAATATAAAATCATTACTCGAACCTACAAATTACGAATTCATTCTTCAAAGAATCAGCAATTACATTTGAGATTTCATTTAAGCAGATGTGAGTCACTTATAAAGTAACTCAAACAAACCCTGTGGAGTGTCCAGGAGCATAGCTATATAATTTAGTCAGTTTATGTGGAGCAATAAACTTACAGATATTGTAGACTTGCGAGTCCTGAGAACATCGTTTCTGGGAGTTGAGTTATTCTATTGCGAGAGAGATCTCTAGAAATAAAAGTAAAGAAAACGTCTTCAAACCTAAGTTAACGTAGAACTAATTCATTTTCATTCTACTTTTAAAATTATTTTCAGAAATTCGAATTAAACGAGAACAGTGATATTCATTCCGATTTAGGTTTTATAAAGGCTCATTCCGAGTACTTGCCGATCACGCTCTTACCAAGAATCCAACGCCCGAGAGTAAGACTTATCCAAATTGGCCTACTCCCATCAGCGATAGAAAGGTGTCTATTTCTAAACCTAGTTTTGCGGGAAATTAAACAACAAACCAAATCGGCTAACTCAATGTTCTACCCAATTCAAACCCTTTAGAAAAATATATGTTAGAAAAAAAAATTGTGCCCGAGGTCTCGAGTACGGCCCTATGCTCCTATGGTCAGGAAGCAGGTGCGAGGGGGAGAGAAACCTTAAAAATCGTTTAAACACTAAGAAAATTACCGCCTGTCCTCGCACTGTCTCCTGTTGTTCTCATGCTAATTTGTACTAATTTGCATAAGAAAAGCAGTGACGTTTTTAATCAAAACAAGGTCAACTCCAGCATCACTTTCATTCAAAGGTCAGGTTACTTTGCACACAACTGTAAAATGGTCAAACTCGTTTCTAGGGTCCTCTCTCTTCCTCACTGGAGAAAGTATCCTGGTTGCGGCTCGTCAGGTGTCTGCTAGATTTTAGCAGATTGCAGAGAGATAATTAAGGGGAGGGGCATGATAATTTTTGTCTCCGTTAAACTCATCTAATGAGTGCAAATTTGATTTTTATACAAAAACACGTAACCAGGGAACTTTCTCGAGCGAGAACGAGAGAGGACAATGGAAACGAGCATGTAAAATGGTCTATTTTTAAATGAAATGCCTGGAGTCTGAGAAAACAGCCTCCACATTTTCCGATCTAATACTTACTACTTGAGCAACTTCATTTTAATAATTTCATTTCCCATTAAAATTAAGATGGACTTATTAGCCGCTCAATACTCGGTATAAAATTAGATATAAGTACATGTGACTAGGTAAAATAAGATCAAAAAAAAAATTGCGTAATTTCCCGTTCAATTTCCTATCAATTTTTATCGTGAGACATCGGAATCCCTGGGTGTAGGCACTATTTTGGCTCCACCTATGCTGAACATGGATTCAATTCACTGCAGTTTTTATAGATTTCGTTGATGACATAGTGAATAGCCACGCGGGTGGCCAAATATCGTCAACATTTTTGTAGTTGTCTTTTTTCCGGATTTTGATGTCTCAGCAAACTAGTGAGATCACTCCGAAAGTGCACAACTTTCATTATTTATCAAGACCGGGGAGAAATACGGCCATCAATAAAAATATTATTGGAACGCACCGGCTAATCAAGAATTCCTTCGATATCTTGCCATTTCCATTACTTGAAAAGTGACGACTGTTTGCGTCAGTAGCGATCAACTTGTTTATTATTGTTATTATTAATTAAATTTGCTCCTTCATCACAAAAATAGGGACGTTGTGCAAGGTCAAATAAAAGGTTAGGTTGTCCCAAATAAGAAAAGAAATGTAGTGGAATGACATTTAGTTAAAGGCCAAAGTCCAAATACAAATTCATTGAAGAGTTGAAAGAGTTATCAGTTGCTGTTGAGATTTAACTTAAACAGCTACGAGCGACTTATTAAGTGATTCAAACAAATCTCTATGCAGTGAGTCTGTGAATCAAACCCGGGCCACCTTGGTGGTAGGCGAGTGCTCTCAACACTACGCCAGCCCTGCTCCCCTTTAACTGGTTTGCGAGGGAAGCCTAAGTTGTAAGAGTGACAAAGGGTCCGCAAAGAGCAGCAACAACAACAGTCGTCAATGAGGACTTGACAATGGGACCGAAGGTAGTCGACGAGCTCACCCACAAGATTAATCAGCTGACGCATGTTGTCAATAGTTTAACGCCCGTTGTGAACGACCTAAAACAGCTTACGATGCCTCCTTGAGAGAGAGGAGTCTGGAGAGAGAGAGAGAGAGAGAGAGAGAGAGAGAGAGAGAGAGAGAGAGAGAGAGAGAGAGAGAGAGAGAGAGAGAGAGAGAGAGAGAGAGAGAGAGAGAGAGAGAGAGTTAGATTTACGTCAGTACTTGCTACCAAAGTTAGGTATTTGCTACGGTAACAAATACTGACTGGTAGGTATTTGCTACTTGAATGAGTATTTGCTACGGTAGCAAATACGGAAATGAGTATTTGCTACCGTACCAAATACGGTGGGTAGGTATTTGCGACGTGACAGTAGGTATTTGCTACATAAAATAGGTATTTGCTACCGTAGCAAATACGTACATTAGGTTTTTGCATTAAGTGGTTGTTGGTATCTTTCTTCATATTGTTAATGTAGCATATTCAGCAAGTGGTTATTTCTTGATACCATGGAAAAGACATTTCTTTAAGCTTTAAAATCAACATCTGTTGTCTTTTTTTGAAAAAAAAATGGGACAACGAAATCTTCCCATACAGCATTACCCCATAAGAAGAAACAATCTCTGACATGGTGTAACATTTAACAAAAATCAATAGACCAGTCTTAAAGAAACGACAGTTTTTTGAAATATATCTCTCTTTTTTCAGATATAGAATGTTTTGAAAATCTTTGATTTAACTTGCTATGAAAAGAAGAAAAACGATTGCTGTCCGAAAACGGAGATATAAACGAATGAAGTTGCAAAATAAGGGGGTTACAAGGTCCTTATTTACGCAGGAGCAAAGTTTGTCACCTGCTCAATCGAGTCCGCATGTGCATAGAATTAGGGAGACAGATTAAAGTAATCAAACAATCGTTTGTTTCAAAGCTGTGTGCATAGAAGACAAATAGCGAAATCAGTGGTAACGTCCATAATTTGCGGTCACCTATTTTAATTCATGAGCTGACGCGAGCAGCTTCAATAATGCATTTACTTACATGAAGCAAAGTGGCGTGAAACAAGGCTGCGTTCTCGCTCCAATACTATTCGGCACCTTCTTATCTCTGCTGCTGCCCTACGCTTTCGATCAGACTAATACGGAAGCACCATCCGCGCAAGGAGTGACGTGAGCCTTTTCAACCTTGCTCGCCTGCGCGCGAACACCAGAGTGCGCAAAGTTCTGCTTCGGGGATGCTGTTCGCGGATGATGCTGCCTTCACTGCACACACTGAGGAAGCCTTACAACGACTAATCAGTGCTTTGCATACGCATATCACGAGTTCGGCCTCACAATCACTCTCAAGAAAACAAACATCCTGGGGCAAGATATCAGCAGAGCCCCTTGCATCCTACTCGGTGACCACACCCTCGAGGTTGCAGAGGATTTAACCTACCTTGGCTTCATCATCTCCAGCAGCGCCTCTCTGTACACCAAGCTGAACACCCGGATCGACAAGGCAGCATCACCAAGGGCCCGCCTAACCAAGAGACTTTGGGAGAACTCCATGCTTTGTAATAATGCACTTTAATACATATTAATGATCTCCCTGGATGTCTTCTGCATGCCAAAGCACACATGTATGCCGATGACACCACGATATATGCATCCTCTCTATCCACTGCTAAACTATATGCCAAGGTAAATAATGACCTAACTCGCGTTAGGGACTGGCTTTTTGCAAATAAGTTAAGCTTAAATGTTACTAAAACGGAGTATATGTTTTTAACAACTACCTTCAAATTATCTAACTTA
>NW_027180148.1:20000-42500 GCF_036669925.1 Montipora capricornis | reverse complement strand
AGGATGCAATGTATCCCAAACAAAGAAGTACTGGCCAAATCAAGAACACCAAGCATGTTTGCCCTCCTCTCTCAGGGACATCTACACTGGCTCGGCCATTCATCTGCATGCACGATGGCCGAATCCCAGAAGACATCCTTTAAGGCGAGCTCGCCTCTGGCTCCAGACCTACTTGCAGGCCAATGCTGCAAATCAAGGACTTTTGTAAACGAGATCTCAGGGCTGGCAACATCAACCCAGCTGACCTGGAAGCCATAGCCGCAGACCAAGATGCCTAGAAGCTTACCGTCAAGACCAGTGTCAAAGTGTGAGAGAGAAGGAGAGGGCACCAGTACGAAGAGAAGAGTGAGCACAGGCGACAGCAGAATCAGCGCCACGAGTCATGAGTTTTCGCAGCTGTGACCTTACTCAGTTTTTAGTCCTTCCCATGCTGTTTTGTACCCGATCTGGCTGGGTGTTAGATTACCAATAAGGCCCATGTAGGCCAGTGTGTGCTCATGTGGACCAGTGTGTGCCCATGTGGGCTAGCTAGTGTACGCCCATTTAGGCAAGTGTAGGCTAGTGTAGGGTCATGTACGTTAGTGTATGCCCATGCACACTAATGTGCCATTCCTAGGATAGTGTTAACCATGGTAAACCACAATATGACTTCCACACCACGTGTCCACCCACAGCAGGAGTTGCAACTGTTCAAAAGACTAAACCTCAGCGAGACAGATGGATGCTATTAAACCTTACCTGGTGCATGTACATTGCCTGTCAATATTTTAAAATGTATTAAATAAGTATAGCGCGAAATAACGTCCAATGTCTCGTTCTACATAGCTGATGAAGTGCAAGTCTAGAAGTCTCAAATTCTGGCAATTTACGTAAGATTGAGGAAGTAATAGTTTTATTTTTCAACAACTGGTGACAAAGCTATAGGTTTCGGTGATCGCTACCGTGACCATATTTGGACAGTGCCACAAGGTAAGGAATTAGCGTGAAAACGGATATACTTAAGTCCTTTATTTGCCACTTTTTCCGCATGATTATATAATATTCTTGATGTGGTATAAAAATCCACTCCGGCTGTCATCAAGTTATGGACCTCTGCAATGCAGGTGCAATGCTGTTATTTTACTAAGCGAGTGTGTTGTCGCACAGGGCTTCAGATGCACGATCGGAAGATTTACGAATTCGAATTGAACAGGGAAGATAACTTTTTACAAACGTTGCTTTTGTTATTCAAATGAGCCAACCACAGAAACAAAGGACCCTAGGTGTCGTCAACGATATCTTCGCTATGTACCTGCCATTTGAGACATAGTAGGGTTGTTTGTTTCAACACCCACCCCTTTGGGAATTTCAATTCACCTTCAAACCCAGGAGCCCATGACTAAGAGCCTCCCTATGCACTATATCCTTGAGTCAACCTTTGCTCATATCTTTCTATTTTAAAAAGTAACACTTCACCAGGAGACTCACATTTACATCAATTTGCGTACATTATTTTTTGCTTATTGTCTTTGTTCGACAATAACTTTATTCTGATTGGCCATCATCTCAACATTCCGTGCAGAGCCGAAGAACTCGTGGCGTTCTACGCACAAAGGTTCATTCAGAGGGCTTGCATGGGAGAGGCATGCTCCAACTCGTGGGCTCCCGTCAAGCCTTAATTTATAAGAAGGGCGTGTTTGATTGACCCTATTCCGGAATATGAATACGTTGAGTAATGATTAAAACGGTATGTTCGGCGCGTTTCGAAGCAACAAGGATAATAAAAATATGTTTAAAATAGCATTTTAGCAGATATTTGACAATTTTAACGTGAATCTCCGTAAAAACGAAGGATTTCTAACTTATATTCCATGTATTCCTATTTCAGAATACGGTCAATCGAACGCACCCTAAGTTTCGTCTTTATGATATCCTAAACATCCATAAAGAGTGGCGGGTTATGGATATTTACTGGAAAAGAAGCTTCTTCATCTGCTTTTCACTTAAAATGAACTAGAAGTTCTCACCTTATATGCAGACAAACCAGCATGAAGACTAAAGAGTGCCATTTCCTTATCAACTTAGTTGGAGGGGGGAGGGGTGGGGAATGATGGTATTTGCGAAAAACAGGTTTTTGGAGAAACATTCCATAAAATACCACAAAGGGTTATGCAGATGGTTTGGACCAGTTTTATTTAATATGTTTTCAGCCTACTTTTAGAAGAAATCACTTGTAAGAATTTTTAATGCCAAAAACGTGATTTTTGTCCATTTTTCGGCCAAAAAAAGATGAAATAAGCCTTAAAAACAGCTTTCTATGTTTAGGCAGGTTGCTTTAAAACAAGTGCGATCTTGTGAACTGTTTCTATCTTTGCTATCAAGTCTATTATTTACGTTATTTACGTTAGCGAGAAAAAAATTACAGCTAAGTTGGGTATTTGCGACCAAAAACGGGTATTTGCTACATAATAGTTTTTGGAGATAAATTACCTGAAATTTCATTGGCTACCAAATAATTGGCTCGGAAGAGTTCCTCTCAATAAGCGCTGAAGTTTCCAAAAGAAAAAAGATGAATAACGTTGCTTTTAGGGGATTTAAAGGGCAAAATCTTTCCAGGAATCTCAAAAAAATCTTAGGGTTTGAAGTGCTGTCGAATATATACCTTCAAGCAACACTTAAGATGGAAAAATAAGATGGAAAGACACGAAAAATAAACCTAATCCAGAGGGGTTGAGCAGAGATGTTCTTTAACTTGGAGACCTTTGAAATACGATTTAACTGAGAAATTTTACGGAATTTTTGACTGATGTGCCAAGCATTCAGTATTTGCTACCTTCTTTGGGTTTTAAACCAAATATCATGATAACTATAATATTGATATTCGTTTTTAACTAATATACTGTTCATTTTCAGTTAGAGCTTCCACTCTTTTGAAGTCATAGTGGTTGAAGTAGTTTTATTATTTTTTTAAAGTCCTAGAGAAATAGGGTAGATGATACGGACTGATGAATCTAAAGAGAGAGAGAGAGAGAGAGAGAGAGAGAGAGAGAGAGAGAGAGAGAGAGAGAGAGAGAGAGAGGGAGAGAGAGAGAGAGAAGTCGAAGAGAACGGCGAAGCTGAAGGGAAGCCCTCGGCAAAAAAGCGCAAATCTAGCTCAGGTCAACCTTATCAGTTTATTGTTGGTTTAGCTGGCGTCCTAGAACACGAGGTTACTGAAAACGAGCAGACTGACAAGTACAGACCTTAAAAATAGAACAAATTTAATTTTTCTGGTTTCAGTTTTCCATTTGCACTCAAAGAAATATAGGGAAACATGAAAGGAAAAAAAAATGGAGCTCAAGAATGGAACGTCAAGACAGGCGGTGAAACATAAAGATCTGGAATCTTAAAAGCGACAAGTAATGGACGTCGACAGCGTGAATCTTTCTCCCGTCGAGCCTAAATCACAATCAGCTGTACTTCTAATATTTCGCCAAGGTGGTGTTACGTACAACACTGAAACCAAATGGAAATTTCTCTGCTAACTTACGGGTTCAACAAAGACAGCGAAGGAATCGAGCACCACAAGTAGATCTGTAATCTCTGCTGTGTGTCTCACAGTGTTTACTGAAGTCGCATTTATTTAAAGTTTGCCTGTTTGTCTGGCAAGTAACATTCATTTTGTACTCACCTCTGCAAAGGTTAAAAAAAAATTGGAAATGTGACAGTGAAAAATTCTTTGAATGAAAGCTTGTCGTCTCTTTTGTGCTTTATTATTTACGGTCAAGGTTCTTTCGAAAAGGGTTTGATGTGAACTGTCAGAAATTCATTTAATTGCATATGCTTTGTGATTGTGTGTTTCGCTTCCACGCACGCAACTGAAATAGGAAGGGTTTCTTGCGTCTTATAGAAAATATGTTGCTTGTTTCAAAAAAGGTTTTGCTGGAAAATATTTCTGTGAAATTTCACGCTTTTGTAAATTTATCATGTGTAATTTTCGAGCTTAGCAAATTGGCATACATGTGTTGAAATGTGATACCGGGAGAATTTTTGTGGTAACGCATAAGTCACGGAAATAAACAGGTCTGTTGGAAGCGTGCTTGAGTTTCAACAAAATGACCCCCAAAATCGGCAAAAGATTGTGACGCTGATGAATCATAAAGTAGCTGCTATTACCAAAACGATGGAATTACCTGGTGATAAATAACCTTGTCTTGGAGAGTAAAATTTTGATTTTCCAGAAACCATGGTCAACCTCTTTGTGTTGAATTCGCACATTTCTTGTCAAAATTTATAACAATTGAAAGAAAAAGAAAACTAACAAAAACAAAAACCCGGTATCTTGGCATCATTTGACACTGATGCTTCACTGTTTCGCGAGTAAACATGCCGCGGTAACTTGATCACTGCGCCCGCTGAATTCGATGTGCGATTTACTCGGTGCAGCCAAAAGTACAATTACAACAAAACAACTAAAATCTCCCAAAATGTTTTTCGCTTATGGTAACCTTTTATATTCGTGGTTCAAAATTAATGTTGTTTTCATGTCGTAAATTTTGTTACCGATGGCAAAATATTTTATTCTTGATCGACCGTCCTGAAACTTCCTTCTGAGGTTCTTAAAAACTGTGTATCCATATTTATTTACTTTTACATCAATATTTGTTTTGCATAAAGCAAGCTAAGAAAATCTGTATCTTGCTTGGTTCGCATTTGATAGCATTAAAATAGAATTTTCGGTCCTATGCTTCTGTTTAATACCGAGTGGTATATTTCTTAGGTCGCCCATCTAAATACTAACCCGGCCGGACAGGGTTAACTTCTGCTTTCAACTTTTGTATACAAAGCTGTCAGATGCTGTTAGTGCACGCCTGCACTTGTGGTGGAACGAAGTTGCATGATCAACGTGTCAGCCCAGAAGCCAATGTTTCTCGATTCCCTTTTATTTTCTTCAATCTCTCTGGGTTCAGTACTTTGCTAGTAACCACGTCTTCTCAAGGGGCTATTTATCTAAGACTTCTACCATGGCGCTACAATGATATACAATACCTAAACAATATAGTGTACTGTTAGACCTACATATTACGCAAAGACAACTGTCAACATGTCATCCCAGAAGACAATGTTTTTCATTTCCCATTTATTTTCTTCAATCTTTCTGGGTTTGGTACTTTGCTAGTAACCACATGTCTTCTCAGGCTATTTACCCAAGATTTCTACCATGGCACTACAATGATAGACAATACCAAAACAATATCGTGCACTGTTAGAGCTACATATTACGCAAGGACAACTTGAATCTCCTGGAAGACAACACACAGCTCAGTTGACATTATGGAATAAATTGCTGTGTGACTTCACTACCACACGTAAGCAATGCGTGTCAACTTTTTTTTAAAGAGGACAGGAATTTCTTCTTTCTGACAAATGATTAATTAATAGGCCGGTAGCCAGGTTTTTAACCTCAGAAAAGGATCTGTTTCGTCGTACGAACGTGTGAGGACCTGTGAGCCAAAGGGCCTCTGCTGGTATGACTTCTGAGTGACCCCTTAAATGGTCTTTAATGATCCCCCAACTTGAAAAAAGTTGCCTGGAACGCTGCACGTACCACAGGCGACCCAATGTACCCTCACGGAGGGTCTAGTTCTAAATAAAATGCCAGAGAGTCTGAGAAAACACCCTTCGCATTTTCCGATTTCATACTTACTACATGAGCAACTGCATTTTAATAATTTAGTTTGGCATTAAAATTAAGATAGACTTATTAGGCTCTCAATACACCATACAAAATTAGATATAATTATATGTGAATAGATAAAACAATATTAAAGAAAAATCGCGTCATCCGCCTTGTTTTATCAGTCGTGCAGTAGTCAACTTGACTTTCAAAAATATAAGACAAAAGGTGTAAGAAAAAAAGTGTAAGGAAACGGAGTTTCTTTGCATAATCGTATTACGTAATATGTACAAATAAAATTCGATACAAATCTAAGTTACAAAAATACTCAATAAGTAAACAATGCGTGAAATATAAAACTAAAGAAAAAAAAGAAGAAGAAAAGAAAGAGCTAACTCTATTCCTAAGTAAGCCTTATTTCCCGAAACCGAAATTAAGGATAAACAAAAGGAAGTATATAGATCATGCAATCAGGTAACCCAACAGATAGCACGAACAGAATCTCAAGAGAAAGCCTCTGGAATAATGCTGGTGCGAAAAACAAAATCCCCGCTCAGGGCTTCTAAAAAAATAGGTAATTGTAATAAAATCCCTAAATGGGGCTTATGAGAGCTCCGACTTTTGCAAAATTAACAAAATCATGAACAAGGGCCTTCGAGCGCCGCTGAAGAGAAGGCCAACTGGTTACATAATTACTCCGATGAATATGTAAAATGCCAGCCGTTAATTGAACCTTATTCTATATTTTGAATTAAAGTCGGATCTTTTGTTCAAGCCGTTAGGTTGGAGGGTGCATAGCTGCGAGCACCAAAAAGCCTCTCTTGTGAGTAAAACCTTATCCATATTATTCACGGTATAGTCAACAAATTTCTCAATGACAATGAATTCAAAGTCATACATATGTTGTTCTTTTTTTGTTAAAATGGCCGGTCAATTCACACGTGGCCTTGTTGGTCAACATGGCCCATTTAAGTACCCAAAATCTGACCTTGAATTTGTTCCATGTTGAGCCTACGCATTGAACCTTGCATCTTTTACAGGTGACTAAATAGATGACATTCTTCGACCTACATTTTAATTTCTGTCTAATAGAGTAAAAACGACCTGTGCATGCGCTATGAAAGATCTTATTCTCTACCAGATAATTCTTACATAGATCGCATTTGTTCCTAGCTACATTAAAACACCCCGCGGGAGTGTTATTATTATTGCTGTAAATGGATCTTTTAGGCCCTGCTAAGATCTATTTTCTGTTTTTGGGTCTTGTGTAAGAGGGAATAATTGACCCTTTTGGGAAAATCTCGGAACGCAATGGCGATTCAGTATATAAGATAGGTAAATAAGGGTTATACAAAAAATTGCTTTTATCAACGGAGTTGATAATTTAAATTGGTCACCGTACAGAGATTCTAGAATCTCTGTACGGTGGCCAATTTATATTATCAACTCCGTTGATAAAACCAAATTTGTGTATACTACTTCCCCACCGGCGCAGCACCACAGTTTCTTTAGAAACTACCCCTTCATTCAAATGAGGGTTATAGTCGACTACAAGAGGAAAGACGATTTTTTTGTCTTTCGATTTTCAGCCAACTAAGTCTTCCCTGGGTGGAGCTTTGGCTTTTTCAATTTGCTTACTGACTTCCGATGGATTGTAACCTCTCTCAGCCAGATATGATCTAACTCTAGACGAGATCTAGACGAGATCAAGACGAGATCTAGACAAAATGTCGGTGCCACCGCCAGGTCGATCTGATTGCCGCGAAAAGCTCTTCAATAGATAACCACGAGAGGAAAGACTTGTGATACAAACCGAATCCAGGTTTGTCAGCCATGTTTCCGTTAGAACGCAGAAACCATTGTTATTGTCAACAGCATGGTCAATAATAGTTTCAGCTTTGATAAATCGACCTCGATACAAATGGCGTGTTTTGAATGGTTTTCAAAGAGTTTTCTTAGGAAAAAGAATACCGCTGACAGTTTTCAAATAAAGTGCAAAAGTGGGATTACGCAGGAATGAGCAAATTACGCGATCGTACGCGATTTTCAAGCCAATTTCACGTAATCGCGTTATTGTGTAAGGTAAGAAGCCTTAAACACCTAAGAATAAGAGACCAAAAAGAGATCTCGTTAATTACCATGCCTGGAGATCCCATAAGCTTTCGAAGCAAGCCACGTGTAATAAGATGACAAAAACGAAACTAACTAACCAAACTGTAACCACACTTTTATTTTCCTTTGAGCCACATTACACTTTACTAAATTTACAGTTGTCAATTGCACACTAGCCGCAAATTGTGGCCTCTAAAGTAATAAATAATGGAAAAGTGGAATATTTCATCTACCGAAACTGAGGCATTACTGCCTGTGGGGCTTAAACAATATATCGATGCCAGTAATTTTACGAAAAACCTTGACACATCTACCAAGTAATTCTCCCCGAATCGCCTGTGAGGCTTAGGGTCAGAAAGATAATTGAAGGGAGGGAACGATGATTAAATTTTTTGTCTCCACTGAACTCATCTACTGAGCCCAGTAGGAAGTGGAGATTAACATGACTAGAAGCGAGAATATCTATTTATCTAAAACAAACTCTAAAAAAATATGTCCTCTGTGCCGGGGGATATCCGTTCGCGTCGGTTGCAAAAAAATAATAATAATAAAATAAATAAAAATTGAAGTCTACTTATGACGTGAGTTCCATTTGGTAAAGAAAAGCAATAGGGTTCTTCCTTCTTGAGATAGAATTGAACTATACTGTTGATAAAATTAAGTCGGTGATCCACCATCAGTGTGGATTTGATTTGTATACAAAGACAAGTGACCAGCCGCAACCAAGAGACTTTCTCGAGCGAGGAAGAGAGAGGACCCTGGGAACGAGGATGTAAAATGGTCAATTTGTATATTAATTGCCAGAGTCTGAGAAAACACCTCCGCATTTTCCGATTTTATACAGTATTTTCCTAATTTAATTTGGCATCAAATTTAAGATGGACTTATGTGACATGGTAAAATTAGTTGAATATCAATTGGGACATCGTCCTGTTTTCTTCTCCAGTTGCTGATGCTATTTTGTACACGCAACAAATTCAATAAAGTTAAAGTTAAAGAAAAATCCCGTAATCTGCCGCGCAAATTGCTATCAATGCTGCTTGATTTCCGCAATTTTTCTCGTGACACATCAGAAGCCCTGGGTGTAGGCACTACTTCTGGCCCCAAAATTGCTGAAAAAGGCTTTAATAGACCCTTTTTGCTTGCACATTTTGTTTTTCCAATACAGATCATGTGATAATACTCAGGAGGTTTGGTCCTTTGTTCTGTTCATAATGAACAAAACAAAGGCCCAAACCTCCTGATTATCACATGACCTGCGTTGGGTAAACAAAATGTACAAGCGAAAAAGGTCTATTAACTGCGGTTAGTGCATTTATCTTCTGTAACAAATTCTAACTCCCTAGTCTCTGGTCCGTGAAGACCAAAAGCGAGATGCTCACTGCGGTGTCTGCGCCTTTATCAAGGAGGGCAAGTGCAAGTACTAACAACTGAGCGAATTGACCTATTGCGATGATCATGAAAGTTTATGGCTTTATTTAAGTCCAAACCGTCCCCCTCGAGGCTTGTCCTGCGTGGTTACACCATGCATCCACCAAAGGCAGACGATATATCAATTCTCGATCATCTGTTTAAATCGCTTGCCCTGGTTGAGTCTAAATATCCAAACTGTGGTTTTTTAATATCTGGCGATTTGAACCGATTGGAAATTAACAGATTGTTGACACATTTTCACGTAAAACAAATCGTTAAGGTGCCTCCTCACAAAGATGCTACGTTAGACCTTGTGCTAACGAACATGCATGAATTTCACACTTCACCACTGGCCTTCCCACCGTTTCGTCTCTCAGACCACAGCGCTGTGGTAGCTTCTGCGACGTCTCAGAAAGTTAACATCAACGGCCAAGTTGTAAGGTAGCAATGGACTCCGAGAGATATCTAAACAGTATTGATTGCCCATTGTTGTTCCCTTCGCTTGGGAGTTGGGAGGATAAGTGGGTTGTATTTCAGCAAGCTATCCTCAACAGAATTGATATTTTAACACCTGCAAAGAAAGTGCGCGTGTTCTCAACCGACGCGCCATGGATGACCCCGAGACTTAAGAACTTGATCCGGAAAATTTCAAAATGCCTTCACCAGCTACGGTACGAATTCTACTGTGTTCAAGCATTACAAAATTTTAGTAAACCGCGAGAGGAAAACTTGTGGAGAGAGGTATTATGAGTCCAGGATACAACATCTAAAGGATGAACATCCTAAAAGATGGTGGGACGAAATGAAGCGTCTGAGTGGAGCAAATTGAAGACCAAGAATGGCGATTTGTGTAGTCAAATTAATGCGGATCACTTTTCAGGCCTTTCCCAAGTGGAGCAGGCTAACTTCGTCAATCGAGCCTTCCTCGAACCGCTAGTGGAATATAAGTTGCCACTTCTGCTTAAAAGTCTCTCTATAGAGAATATTCCAGAGATCCTATGTGTTTCTGAAGAAACCGTTTAAAGGACGCTACTAAAAGTCAACCAAACTAAAGCTGCCGGACCGGACATGATCCCTAACTGGCTAATCAAGGAGTACGGCGATATCCTGGCCTTTCCGATTACGGCGATTCTAAATGCTTCCTATAGCCAACAGCGCCTCCGATCTGTTAGGAAAATGCCGATGTCTCGTCCGTGCCGAAAACGAAACCAATTCTGGATCTGAAGAAAGACTTAAGACCTATTTCTCAAACGCCTTGTATCTCTTAAGTGGTAGAAGACTTCGTTGTAGACGACTTTCTCAAGCCTGCTGTATTAAACGTTATTGATAGTAGCCAGTATGGTGCAGTCCCGAAATCGTCAAGTACTTTGACTTTGATAAGCATATTGCATACATGGTCCCTGGAGACTGACAGAAATGGATCGACTGTAACAACTCTACTTTTCGATTATCGGAAGGCGTTCCATATAATAGATCATTCTGTATTAGTGAACAAGTTACGTAATTTAGCCGTACCACGTAGTATAATTAACTGGATCATTGATTTTCTGTCTAATCCATTAAAAAGAACCAAACTAGAAAAATGTTCTTATTCCAAGTGGGGCCCAATCCTCTCCGGGGTACCGCAGGGTACCAAACTGGGGCATGGCTTTTTGAGACGATTGAGATGTAAAAACTCCACATTTATGGAAATTTGTTGATGACACAACAGTATCCGAAGTCGTTCCGAAAGGGAATACCAGTAAGGCACAGAGTATAGTTAATCAGGTTATTGAGTGGTCCCATGTGAACAGAGTGCAACTCAACCCTGATAAATGTAAGGAGCTCCGAATTTCTCTTGCCCGGAACCCAGTTGAACTGGATGCGGTTGTTATCGATAGAAAAGAAGTAGAAGTAGTAAGTAACGCCAAGTTATTGGGACTTACCATAAGTGCCAACCTAACTTGGAATGTGAACATTGAAGAAGTAGTTAAGAAAGGTAGTAAGCGATTATATTTCCTAGTACAGCTCAAACGCGCGAAATCACAGCCAACAGATCTAATTCTTTTCTAAAATACGTGCGTAAGGTCCGTAATTGATTATGCCTTTCAGGTATTTTATAACGCCATGCTGCAATATCTCAGAAACGAGCTCGTTCGCATTGAGAAAAAGGCGATCTCAATCATTATTCCCGGCAAGAGCTACAATAACACACGCGAGATTCTTGGTGTAACACCAATGGTGGATAATTTTGATTCGTTATGTGATAAGCTTTTCCATTTGATCGCAATCCGATAAAGATCATAGGCTGGGCAGCTTACTTTCACCATTACTGTAAGAATTCAAGGTACAATTTAAGAAACCATAGTCGTTACAGTATTCCTCATATCTGCACCAATAAGCCGAATGAAAGAACTGTTTTATACTTGCCATGGCCCGCCAAGAAAATGGAATTTTATTGGTAAATTTTTATTGGTGGAACTTGTAACAATCATTGTAGGTTATTTTGCAAGAAATGTAATTAAGGTTTTATTATAATGGTTATTGTTTACTACTTCTCTTTTAGAACAGTTTGCATCTACATTATACTTTGATTATTATTGTAATTTTTATAAATTTTAGTGTGTAAACAATTGCGTAAATCAGCCTATGGGCAGCAATGTGATATTAATAAACACCTACTTAACTTTGCTTTACTTTTATAGATTTCGTTGGTGATATAATAAATAGCCACAATAGTGGCCAAATAACGCCGAAAATGTTTATGATTGTCTGTTTTTTCCGGATTTCGACGTCATAGCAAACTAGTGAGATCACTAGCAAAGTGCACAGCTTTCACTATTTATCTACCGGGGAGAAATATCGACCTTCATAAAATCATTACTCGAACATACCGGCTAATTAATAATAACAAGTTTATTTAATTGTCAATGGATTAAGCAACGGGTCAAGGGGGTCTAGGCATTCCTGATCTGAGATCCGAGGCACCGCAGCAGTTTCTGGCCTCGAGACTATTAACCACCGCGCACGTAGATTCTATTACATCACAGAGTTCCATCATGGTGCCAGGAGAAAGATCTATGGAGGAGCTAAGGAGGCATCAACAATTACTTAAGAGAGCAAGTGCCAAAGAGAAAATGGATAGCATCGATTCAAGCCTCTCCCCAGGCCTGCTGCGACTGGTCAATCAATCGAGAGACAAGGGCGCAAGCTCTTGGCTGAATGCGATGCCCCTCGCAGACCAGGGTTTAGCCCTGAACAAGCAAGAGTTCAGAGACTCGCTACGCTTGCGTTATGATCTGCCCTTAGCCGATCTACCAAGTCATTGCGTATGTGGGGATAAATTCACCGTTGGCCACGCCCTCTCTTGTAAAAAGGGGGGGGGGGGGAATTTGTAGCACAGAGACATGATGGTGTACGGAACTTGTTAACGACATTCATCGACAAGATCTGCAATAATGTCGAAATTGAACCACGCTTTCAACCCCTGGACAATGAGCGATTTCATTTGAGGAGCGCTGTTACAAGTTCTGAGGCAAGGTTGGACATCAAAGCGGGAGGGTTCTGGGCAAGAGGAGTTACGGCATTTTTTGATGTAAGAGTTACGCACGTCAACTCCAAGTGTTACCAGAGCAAGCCAACATCGGAAGTGTTCAAGGAGGAGGAAGAAGAGAAGAAGCGCAAGGACCAGCAGCGGGTGTTAGATGTAGAAATGGGTTCGTTTACGCCTTTAGTGTTTGGAACCAATGGCGGAATGGGAAACGAGTGTCAGCGGTTCTTAAAGCATCTCGCAGACAAGATAGCGCAGAAAGATACCGAGCCTTATCATATTGTCATCACTTGGCTCAGGACACAGATTTCGTTGCGTTAGAGGTTCGCGAACGCCGTTTCGTAGCAAGATAGAGCAATCCTTAGACTGTAAAATAAATGTAGCTAGTGCGGATATTTGAGATACACGGTCTATATGTTTTTATACTCGGGGCGTTTTATGGACACTGGTTTAGCCGTCATTAGTATAATTCGATTGTATGATTTTAATATCTCTGCATCATGGAATTTTGAATTTTTTATTATCAATCATCTCTATTTCTTTTAATGTAAGTAAGTGAAATAAATAAAGTTGTTTTATGATGGATTAAGCACAAGCGGACTAATTGGGCACACCAACCTCCTTGCTTTTCTTATGTTAATGATGTTGTTCTCATGCTAATTTGTACTAATTTGCATAAGAAAAGCATATGATCGCAATCTGATAAACATCATAGGCTGGACAGCTTACTTTCACCATTATATAAGAAGTCAAGGTACAATTTAAGAAACCATAGTCGTTACAGTATTCCTCATATCCGCACCAATAAGCCGAATGAAAGAATTGTTTTATACTTGTCATGGCCCGCCAAGAAAATGGAATTTTATAGGTAAATTTTTATTGGTGGAACTTGTAACAATCATTGTAGGTTGTTTTGCAAGAAATGTAATTAAGGTTTTATTATAATGGTTATTGTTTTTATTGTTTACTACTTCTCTTTTAGAACAGTTTGCATCTACATTATACTTTGATTATTATTGTAATTTTTATAAATTTTAGTGTGTAAACAATTGCGTAAATCAGCCTATGGGCAGCAATGTGATATTAATAAACACCTGCTTAACTTTGCTTTACTTTTATAGATTTCGTTGGTGATATAATAAATAGCCACAATAGTGGCCAAATAACGCCGAAAATGTTTATGATTGTCTTTTTGTTCCGGATTTCGACGTCATAGCAAACTAGTGAGATCACTAGCAAAGTGTACAGCTTTCGCTATTTATCAACCGGGGAGAAATATCGACCTTCATAAAATCCTTACTCGAACATACCGGCTAATTAATAATAACAAGTTTATTTAATTGTCAATGGATTAAGCACAAGCGCACTAATTGGACACACCAACTTCCTTGCTTTTAAATTTCTTATGTTAATGATGTTGTTCTCATGCTAATTTGTACTAATTTGCATAAGAAAAGCAGTGTAGTTTTTATCAAAACACGGTCAACTCCAGCCTCACGTTCATTCAAAGGTCAGGTAACTTTGCACACAACTGTAAAAGGGTCAGATTCGTTTCAAGGGTCCTCTCTCTTCGTCACTCGAGAAAGTATCCTGGTTGCGGCTCGTCAGGTGTCTGATAGATTTTAGCAGATTCCAGAAAGGGAGGGGCGTGATAATTTTGGTCTCCGTTAAACTCATCTACTGAATGCGAATTTGATTTTTATACAGACACGTAACCAGGGAACTTCCTCGTGAGAAGAAGAGAGAGGATAATGGAAACGAGGAAGTAAAATTGTCTATTTTTAAATGAAATGCCTGGAGTCTGAGAAAACAGCCTCCACATTTTCCGATCTAATACTTACTACTTGAGCAACTTCATTTTAATAATTTCATTTTGCATGAAAATTAAGATGGACTTATAAGGCGCTCAATACACCGTATAAAAGTAAATGTAATTACATTTGACTAGGTAAAAAAGGATCAAAGAATGATGACATAATGAATAGCAAAACGGGTGGCCAAATAGATTAGTTGTCTTTTTTTCCGGATCTCGAAGTCTCAGCAAACTATTGAGATCACTCGGGAAGCGCACAGCTTTCATTATTTATCAAGACCGGGGAGAACAGTGACGACTGAATGATGGTGTCAGTAGCGATCAACTTGTTTATTATTGATGTTATAATAAAATTAAGTGTCCTTCTTCATTACAAAAATAGGGATGCCATGAAAGGTCACATAAGAGGTTACGTTGTACCAAAATAAAAAATAAAAAATAATAATTAAAAAAATGTAGTGGAATGACATTTAGTTAAAGGCCAAAGTCCAAATACAAATTCAGTGAAGAGATTTAATTTAACCAGCTATCGGCGAATTATCAAGTGACTGATACAAATCTCTATACAGTGACCAGGTGCATCTCTTTGTATCTTTGTGACAGTTTATTTGGAGCAATAAACTTACAGATCGTGAAGGGATGTCAGTCATGAGAACATCTTTTCAGGGAGTTGAGTTATTTTATTGTTATGAAGATGTATTATATGACTCGCTCCGTGAGCAAGCAAGATGAATCAAATCCTGTGATATGATTGGCGGGCAAGATGGAGCTATCGTGCCAGCTCGGGATTTCTCGCTTGTTCCCGCAAGATCAAAGATCATTTTTGGTGTGTTATCCCATTTAATCCTTTACTGACCAAGCTTGTCCAGTCAAGATGGCTGGATATTGGCCTCGTTCTCGTTCTATGAACAGGCAAAAAAGAACTTGGCGGATATCCAGCCGTTTTGACCTCACGCTTTAGTTGGTCAATCACATGAAAGCATGGAACGTAATGTATAAGAAACCTGCAAAACTAAGTAAAAGTAGGTGGAACCTCAAATCAAAAAGAAAATACAGGACAGTTTGCTAGTTTTGAAGACAACAATAGGAAAAATAATAATGACGATAATGATGATGATAATAATAATAATAATAATAATAATAATAATAATAATAATAATAACAATAATAATAATAATGATAATTATAATGATGATGATGATAATGATAATGATAATAATATCAAATCAAAAGTATTCCAAATATGGTGAACTTTTCTCACAGAAAAATTTTCAGTTTTCATTTTTTTCATAACCAAATGCAGTTTATAGAAATAAAGTTCTTCTCCAGCATTGATTAAGAAAATTTCCCCGAACGTTTCATTAAAAAAAACAAACAAACAAACAAACAAAAAAACTCGAAGTGTAAAGAGTTCTCACGTACTATTCGGAATCAGTTCACATTCTCCATAATCTGAGAGGTCTAAAATTCGGAAAAGTACTGTTTGAGAAATATAAAATCATTACTCGAACCTATAAATTACGAATTCATTCTTCAAAGAGTCAGCAATTACATTTGAGATTTCATTTAAACAGATGTGAGTCACTTATAAAGTAACTCAAACAAACCCTGTTGAGTGACCAGGAGCATAGCTATATAATTTAGTCACAGTTTATGTGGAGCAATAAACTTACAGATATTGTAGACTTGCGAGTCCTGAGAACATCGTTTCTGGAAGTTGAGTTATTTTATTGCCAGAGAGATCTCTAGAAATAAAAGTAAAGAAAACGTCTTCAAACCTAAGTTAACGTAGAACTAATTCATCTTAATTCTACTTTTAAAATTATTTTCAGAAATTCGAATTAAACGAGAACAGTGATATTTATTCCGATTTAGGTTTTATAATATATTTTCAGGCTTCTCTACGCAATTGCAAAAATTGCTTTCATAACTGCGAAGATCATAGCTTCACTTGATTTCATATCCGCAGTTTATATATGATTCATTTCATATATCATCTCATCATAGATAGAAATATGGTATTAATTACAGAGAATATAGATTGCTCTTCCTGAAAACAAGGTTTTGGGTGTTGGGTGCCAGTGTTTCAGGGGGGTGCAGTTAAAGCAGATGTCAGCTTTTAACTTTTGACCACAATCATCCAACATGAAATGTTTGACTGATTTTATATGTTGCTCAGTACAACAATCTTTAATTTCCGGTTTCTTTTATTTGCAAGAAAGTCTTTACAAAATCACTTGTATTTAAGCAAAAGAAAATGACTTTACTATTTTTGTGGAGAAAATATCTTAGTGGGTCAAATATCATCACGGACGTAACGTTGAGTTTAGACAATCGTAAAGGGTCTGCCTAATGTGCGAGCCATGCCAATTTCGCATTTAAGTCTAAGCACCCATTTCAAATAGCGCTGATAAACAGTTATTAAGTCAGCACCCATTTTAAAACGGTTAGCTTTCAATTACTGTGTGACTCGCAGTCATGACTCGCATGGCTCGCTTCTTGGCTCGCATTGCTCGCAGCCATGGGTGGTATTGCTCGCCCCTTGGCTCGCATGGCTCGCTGGCTCGCACATTGGTAAAACTCAATCGCAAATCAAGACTTAAAAATTCATGCAACAACTTGATGCAAAGAAAATCAGTTCTGTAGTTAGCTGGCTACAACTAAGATGCACTTACACAAAAGTCATTTTCAATAACCTTGAAAACTTTTCTTCCAGGTCAAACAAGTAAGAGCGAATGTCTCTCAGGCTTGAGCAAAATTGGAAATGGTCAAAGAAAACCTTCCTTCATATTTCTTGTGTAGTTAGTCCTTGGGATGAAACTACTCACAGTGGCATTTGTTTGATTTCGAGCAAAAACCTGAGCTGAGAATCAGGAGGGGGAGGGAAGGTTAGGCCTCAAAAAGCATTTTTGGGGACATTTTGCACCTTAAAGATTGGAGTTTTGTTAGCAAAATATTTCAAAGAGCAGGTCAACAGATAAAAACCTACTTTTATCATAGGAAACTTTCACCCTTCCTCTCAAGAAATATGGTATCACTTTTTTTCACCTTCAATGCCCCATACCCCTGGGGACCCCTAATCCTTAGCCTTATCATTTACAAGGGGTTCCAAGAGACGTTTTTTTTCAAAAAGCTAAAAACAAATCATGTTCTAACAAACTTTTCTGTTCCTGGTGTTCGGATTTTGATCAAAATTAAAAGTGGATGTGAATATTTTACTCTTTGCGAGTCGTTTGATGCTAAAAACTCCTCGGCCACTCCATAAGTTTTTGCAGGCCAATATATTTCAAATGTTTACCAAGACAAAATTTTGATTTTTCGTACTTTTTATTCGCGATTGTCTTTCTTTCAAATAATATTAATTCGGCGATTTCACCCAAGAACGTTAGAACGTTAGAACATCTCTTTTGGAAATTCAGTTCGTACCGGTTGCCTTGTCGTGTTGTAGAGAATGCTCAGTGAGGCACTCTAAAACTTTGGGATGCTTAACTATGAAATGCGTAGCTATAAAATTGCTCGCAAGCTAATTAACATGCAGTACAAAAGCTGCGAAGTTCAATGATTTCATGCTCACCAAGGGTTTTAATATTCTGTTTACATTTGCGTGCGTTTCCGCTGACCGGTTCTTATTGCTCGCAGCGCAAGGAGTGCCTGGGGAGAACTTAAATTTTCTTCCGGCCTGCTCTTAAGGCGGGGGTACACATGAAAGCCTCTTAAATCGGTTTAATGGAAAGATCTCGTTCGCGTTTCAAGCAATACAAAAACCCAATGCTCAAAACACAAATCAATGTTTTGGGGTGTTTTGCAAATTTTTATATTTCGGAGGGGATAGTTTTTCTCAAAATAGAAGTAAAATTTGGAGAAATAAGAAATTTATAATTTTGGAGCGAAGGGAAATTTTTGCCAGCTTTTTCTTCCATGTAAGTAACCAGGTATCCTTTTTTTCTTTATTTTAAACTATAATTTTGCTTCAGAACGTCCATGATATACATGATGAGTTGTGTTTTTGGTAAGAGTTATTTTCCAATTTAGTTAATCGACTTGGAAGCCTTGGTCGTGTTAGTCTGTCCATGATCTTTAGTGCTAGTTTTTGTCCAGAGTTGCGGCTTGTTGTTCTTCTCTTTTTCCTTTCTTGACTCGGCACGAGGGGGTCGGGTAGAGGTCCGGCGCTGGACTAGAAACCCCCATGCTCGGCTGCGCTTTACCCCTGAAGATTCGCAGCCATTTACGAGCCTAATGGTGTCGCAGTCAGCTTGTCTTTATCCTTGGGATTTTTAGATTTGCTTCGTGGAACTGGTATTTCATATTCCATGGGATTTCTTTAGTTTTTTCCATATATTCTTTAAGGACGAAGATTTTGCTTCATCTTTATTATTCCCATTTTTAAGAACGAATAATTTTCATTGTCAAATATTTATTAATCCCTCCTACGTGATTTAGTTTTTCGTACATGTACTATCTGACTGTTTCTGAGATTAAATTTTTAATTTCACACAGAGTTATTATTTTGGGGTTGAGAGTTTGCTTTGTGAACATCTCCCCCTCATTTTACAGACTAACCATAACTTTTGTCTATGATTTTCCCTCAACTCAACATCCACACACACTCTATTCCCCATAACTACCTATTGATTAATGAATGTTTTAATTAGTAGAGAGAAACCCCTTCTTGTAAGGCGGATTCTTCTAAAAACACCAACTAAGACAGCCACAAAGGTTACTAGGTTATCTGCTGCATCATGTATTCATATTAAACAAAAAGTCTAATAGGTCAACCACGACATGTCACAATAGGAAGCTTACGCAAGGACGACGAAGATGACAATGAGAACGGTTAATATTTGAGGTAATTCCTTTGAAATTGTTCTACTATCAAACTTTTTTTGTAACTTGACATAGTTAACATTCATGATATGAACATTTAAAAAATGCAATAAAAAAATGGGGTCACCGTGCTTGTTTGTGCGTCAGCAGGCTCTTAAAATGGGGTATTTTACTGGTTGCGCGTTAAAAATTCGAATCAACTTCATACAAAATTAAGTCTTGGTTACTTGAAAGACACAAAATTTTTTCTTGACGGTAAAGCTTTTTTTATTTCATGATAAGCAGTGTTGCTTCATTTAAGCCGTTTTTGATTGTCTGGTTGTGGGAATATTGCACTTTTTCGGACAGTTCCACGGTTAGCTTGAAGTCCTCGCCTTGGCCAAAATACACCCAGTACGGAACTATTTTCCAAAAAAAATCATGTTCTACTATCAAAATTTTTTTCTTCTTCAAATATGTTCTTTAATAGAATGTTCTTAGCAAATACCTGAAAAAAAAAATGGGGGGTTACCGTGCTTGTTCCCTCACAAACTGCTGTGCAAGGTGGTCATGGATTCGGAGATCACAATGAGGCGGAGAATTGGCGCGGTGGGGACTGGGACGAGACACAAAATGTTGCTCATCGTGTTCGAAGCGTGCACGCGAGATCAAGCTTGTTTCCGGTTGTTTTTACGCGTTTGATATGGCCAACACAGAAATTTATACTAGGAAAGAGTGCAAAAATAACAAAGAATAAGGTAAGTTAATATTTGATGAGATTTTAAAGTTATGAACCTTTAGTGTGGATTATTTTGTAGCGCTGGCCTTCTGTTAATTCCAGTGAGCAAGGGTTCGATTTTTTCGCTTTTGCGCAATAAATGCTTGACAAAGAAACTTGAAGAAAAGACTGTTGATTCCTATTCTTTATATGTTTTCTTGTTTGGTTTTTATACACAGCAAAATGTGAATTCTTCACCCATCACTCAGACGGGAGTGATGTACATGTATACAGTACACTGTACTTCGGTGTCTGACATTTGCAGACTGCAGTATGGTGGCCGAGAACTGCCAACAAAAAATTCACATATTTTTGTGTAATAAACGTTAGTTTGACTGCGAAATAAATCAAAAGTAATATAAAACACGACGTGAAATGAAATGAAATTTAATAGTAAAATGGCATGAAGTTTAAATGTACATTGAATTTGAAAAATAAAACCACTTTACTTTTAAGTTAAACTAAAATGGAAATGCAGTTGAAATTGAAATATAACATCAATTTCAAATGAAATTCAAAGTGCAAGACGAAATGCAATTGCGCAGCAAACACGCTTCAGAATTAAATTGAAGCACAATGCAAACAAAATAGGAGGCAAATTGTTGCTAAAGTGAAATGAAATACATTTTTAAAGAAGAATGAAAAACAATATTAGTGGCAGCACTCGGCCATACCAAAATTTACATCTACTTTCAATCGCAAAGTGAAATCAATTTTCGCATGGCCGAGCGCTGCCACTACCAGCGTACCTTGCGGTATTTAAAGGCCAGAGTGTTTGTTCGCACGTGGTTCCAAGATGGCGGAGTGGAGGAAGTTTGCAGAAAAGCAGAAAGCGAAGAGGAGAGGCAAAAATCAAGTTGTAGAGGAGAGTAAAGTGGCGGAGGAGATCGTGGTGCAACGCATGAGTGCGGATGTAAGTGGGAAACAACAAAAATACTCTCGCATTGGAGCTCAGGAGTACGTTCCTTTTGAGCAGGACGAGCTTTCTATTCGTAACATCAAGGACGCCTGTCAAAAGCATTTCGGGCCCCAAATAGAGAAAGATCTTGTTTGTGATGTGTTAGCGGGGGAACGCGGACCATCATGTAACAAGATGGCTCAAATTCCAAACAAAAAAGTGTTTTACGTCTGGTTTGTTAAACCAGAAGGGGAACTTGAGGAAGAAGAGAATTGCAGCCGTGAGGTAAGCGTTAATAACAAGTGAATGTTAAACTAAAGTGTTGCACTAATGCCAAAACTTCGAAGCTTACTACGAATATTATTCATGATAGCAGTTGAGCTAGTATGTTATTGTATCAGTCACTGCCCGATTCTGATACTCGCGGAGTGCCCAATCGATGAAAATCGATCATAGGAAGACAATTGATATAATCAATAATCAGCAGTCGATTTTTATCGATTGCTTCAATTATTCGATGAAAATCCATACTCATAATTCAAATCCTTGTAATTGTTATCGATTGTCATTTTTTGGCATTGATTATCGATTGTCATCTGTCTTAATCGGCAAGCCTTGAAAGAGGATCATTAATTTTCAGACTTACTGTATTATTTATCTCTTTTGCATTGTATATACCAAAGCCCAAGAGAGCACGATATGACAAGGCCTCAACAACTAGATCACTTCCAAGTCCTAAGAAGCAGCATGGGAGTCTAGTCAGTAAGGTTTACCCAAAAAGCCTCTCAGTTGTAGAAATGTTAAGGCTGGGGAATGTCATTGCAAAGAGCACAACTACCGTTATTGATATCTTCATGTTTAACATCGAGCACATGGAATGGTCCACTGCACCCGTGACTGTAGAATTTAGGATAGCTGACCTACCATTTGCATCTGGTGGATTTAGGGAGGCATTCAAAGCTAATAGTGATACTCTTGGATTTAGCGGGGTGACTTGGGTAATCAAAAAATACCTGAAGGCTACTTCAGAGGATATTATCAAAACGAATCAGACTGTTGAGAGTCACACAAGGAAGGCTGTGCAGATGCATCATTTAGCCAGAAATTTCACTTTCCAGTTGAAAGAGAAAGTGGAAAAGGAAACATTAACAGAGTTTGGCACTACCTTTCACTATAAGAAGGTATTCTTAGGCAAGATGAGTGATGGTGACTATGTTACTATTGAAGAATTCATTGATGGTGTGTTTCTTAAGTATATCAACAACAATGGGGACATTTGCGCTAAGGATGATGTCCTGTGCGACAAGGCTCAGTGTTTTGCACACTTCACATATGAAAAGTCACAGGGACAGCTCATGGTACTAGATGTTCAGGGTGCTGGACTTAACTTGTATGACCCTGAAATTGCCTCAGCAGAATTAACTGATGGTGACGGTTCCTTGCGTTTCTGCAATGGCAACTTGGCAGAGGGAGCCATTAGGAATTTCTTTGCAAAGCATAAGTGTAATTCTTATTGTAA
>NW_027180148.1:5000-7500 GCF_036669925.1 Montipora capricornis | reverse complement strand
AGCTCTGCAAAAGCGGCCCTTGTTTGACCTTCTCGCGCTAGCGTGAAGAACCGCCGCCATCTTGGATGTCGTACTGTTATGCGCAGAAAAGGTTGCGCAATGCAAAACTAGGGAATCACCTTAAGAGAATATAGTAAGAACCGGTCAGCGGAAACACACACAAACATAAACACCGTATGCCATCAGATGCCATCATGGAACTTCGCGGCTTTCGTACTACATGACAACCAGCTTGCGAGCAGTTTTATAGCTTGGAATTTCAAAGTTGAGCATCCCGAATTTTAGGAGTGCTTTACTGAGCATTCTCCACATCGTGACAAGGCAACTGGTACGAACTGAATTGCCAAAAGATATTACCTGAATCCCTGCTGAAATACCAAGATGCAACACTGATTTGTCAGCTAAATCTAAAAAACAAATGATGTTTGGAGCTTTTTGTCACCCATTTGCAGGTGAAGGAAATTGGACACGGTGTCGTGGTAAAAAGGAACCATTTGAGGTGTCATCGAAACATGAGAACTGTCGTTAGAACGCGGTGATATGCATTCTCTACCTCTGTGTGATTTTCCCGTTGGCTCTGAAATGTTTATGGAACTGCTAGCTTTGTTTACAGTGGTATGTATGATTCAAGTTACCTATTATAGATCCCTTCAGGGCGGTTAACTTTGCTGGACAGTTTAGTTATAAATTTTCTTACCCAGTTACACGAACACAGTAATTTGCCAGAACTTGTGATTTTTGAAAAATGATAACTGCCAATGTGCTTAATGTCTGACTGTCAAACCTAGATAAATATAATCTATAGGAGATATTCTAACGGTCTTGCGTGAAGTCGCCGTTATAATATCATTTGAAAGAAAGACAATCGCAAATAAAAAGAACGAAAAATCAAAATTTTGTCTCGGTATATACATTTGAAGTTGATTGGCCTGCACGCACACGCGTATGGAGTGCCCGTGGAATTTTTAGCATCAAACGATTCACAAAGTGTGAAATATTCACATCCACTATTGATTTTCATCAAAATTTGAATACCAGGAAGAGGAAAGTTTGCAAGAACATAATTTATTTTCAGCTTTTTCAAAAAAAGGTCTCTCACCCTTGTAAATTATAAGGCTTAGGGGTCCCCAGGGGGGGGGGGGGGGGGAAGGGGAATGGGGCAAGGTGAAAAACTGATACCATTAGTTTGAGAGGAAGGATGGTATAAGTAGATTTTTAACTGCATGTTGATCTGCTCCTTGAAATAATTTGCTAACAAAACTCCAATTTTTAAGGAGGAAAATGTTGCCAAAAATGCTTTTTGGGGCCTAAACTTCCATCCCCATCCCCATCCTGATTCTAGAAATCAAATAAATGCCACTGTGAGTAGTTTCATCCCAAGGACTAACTACACACAAAATATGAAGAAAGGTTTTGTATGCATGACCATTTCCAATTTTGCTCAAGCCTTAGCGATATTCCCTCTTAGAATTTAAAAATTGAAGTTGAAATAAAATGATCTGATCTCTTACAGTACTTCTGTAATTTGAATTTTCTAAAGTATTTACCCCAAAAATAATTCATTTGCAACAATGGGCACGAAGGGCATCCGCCACCCCGACTGAAAAATCAGCACATTAAGAATAATTATATTTTTAGAGTAATAAAAACAATGAAGGAAAAAAGTGAAAATGTAGTTCAGCCAGGAATTGAACGTGGGTCTTCAGATTGTTACTGTTTATTTATAAATGTATTTATATATACATGTACAATAAGATTAAAGTTTCCATTAATAGTTATCAGTCTGAAAGAGGTTGAAACTCAGTGTCTCGAAAAAGAATTGGGAGCATACATGTACATAGGCAAGAAAAACTCATGATGATGATGCCCATTGTTAAATAATGTTTTGCACTTATGTGAGAGAATTGATTTGAGGAAATGCCAGCAGTTTGGTTTGACAAATAAACTCAGTGTTTGGAAGTAAAATTTGGCAGCATAGGCAAGAGAAAGATGGGCATTGTTTAATAATTTCTTGGATTTATGGGAGATAATTGATTTCAGGACATCCAAGCACTTTGGTTTAACAAATAAACTCAGTGCCTCAAAAAAAAAATTATGAGCATACATCAGGTATTTATGGCAAGAAAAACATGCCCGTTCTTTAATAATGTTTTGCATTTATGTGAGATATATAGCTGGAGTTTTGAAAACAAGGTCAAACTTTGCCGCCAAATCCAAAGTGAGGGCGAGGCCTAATTTCCTAGGGGGGACTGTGTCATGGCTACTCACATGCAAGTCTAACAAGTATGAGGTCATAGCGCATAGCCAAAACAATTCACTAGACCCCTTTATGTTGAGCTTAATGATGGAAATGTTGACCTGTTGGGCAAGGGAAAAAGGATTCGGTGCCATCCATGAAACACTACTTCTTCTGAAGTCACTGAAGTCATGTTCCAAAGATCAGTTCCAAAATTAATAGTGCACAGATACATTAATTTAATGACCTTTTGCCTTAATGACT
>NW_027180147.1:97500-140000 GCF_036669925.1 Montipora capricornis | reverse complement strand
AGTCGCGAAAAAAGTCGCGAAAAACGTCGCGAAAAAAGTCGCGAAAAAAGAAGCGAAAAAAGTCTTGAAAAAAGTAGCGAAAAAGTCGGGAAAAAAGTAGCGAAAAAAGTCGCGAAAAAAGTCGCGAAAAAAGTAGCGAAAAAAGTCGCGAAAAAGTCGCGAAAACTGAAAATAAGAGTGTAAATTTGGATGACACTTAATGGGCTCCGTACCGGAGCAGTTAGGATCTTGCTTTGTTCTTTTTTGTCATGTCTATTGTTACCTAATACATGTACTTAATAAGTTATAGTAATCGTGTCCATATAAAGTCAAATGTTGTAGTTAGTAAAAACCTCTGTTAAAGGATGGGAAACATACCAGGGAAACAATTTCAAGCAATTTTAGAAAGGCAGCTGGAAAATAATATGGAGAAATTAACGTTAACTAGTGAGGAAGATAAAAATTTGCATACGAGTTGTTTTTGTGAACGTTTGTGAGCACATTTTTTTTAAATGCCACGAACCACATCGTGCACTAGATCATCAAATTAAACTCTTGTGAATGAAAATTTCATAATTTGGACCTAAAAATTCGGAAAGTTTGATTAAAAACGATTTTGAACAACTGCTGAGGGTTTTTGCCCACCCTAAGATCGAAGCTAGTTAACCATGCAAAAACACAATTGCCATTGCTTGTCGTCATAGAGAAGTGACAGTTGTTGACGCGTATAATTAAAAAAGATTTCTGCAAAATTTACGGATGATTCCTTTTTAGCCAAATTTGGTGGAAATATTGGTTAACTACAAAAAACTTTCTTTTTCAACTTTTTGTACCAGAACATGCAATTTGAATTTTTCTCCATTTTTCCTCAAATATTTTGAAATATTTGTCCGAATTTTTTTACTTACGGTTATTTTTTTATGAAAGTTCCTTGGATTTTATGCTGAATATATATACATATAAATTTTACTAAAAAGGCTATTTTATAACTTTTAAAATGGGATATTGCTATAAATATAAGTTCAGAAAAGTTAATTAGCATCATGGGACTTTGAGGACCCATGTTTTCAACCAGAGGAAAGTGAGTTTTAAATGTCACCTGGTTGCATGGCTAACTTATAAATTATTAATTAGCTTATCAAATACTGCATTTGTCAAATCAAGTGAAATATTTCGTTTTCGACGTACAAGCCTGAGGCTACGAATAAGGGAAATTTACTTGGCTCCAGTGAAACGTGTTCTATACCAGGTATGCCTAGACTTTCCGTTGGGCTGTGAAAACGTTTAATTAAGGGTTTACGGCAAACTCAGGAATTTCTTAAATGGGCTGTGTCACAGCGGTACAGTTCGTTTTGTGTCGTTTTACCATTTACACGCCCCGTCTCACTATATATACAACTTAACGTTAACTCAGAAATTACTTTAAACCAACACTAGCCAAAGCTTCTAGAAGGCAAAGTGTTTTATTCAAACCTTACTTCAATGCTATTTAACAATTAGACCCGTAGCCCGAAATGGCGAAGCCTCATGGGCTATTGACCCGTGGCCCTTGAGGGCGAAGGGTCCAATTGTTCTAGTATCACCCAACTAGTCGGACAGAAAAGGCAATAATAAAGTTAGCAAATGCAAGTTGAAGAAATATTTATTTGGGAATAAAACGAAAGAAAGCTTCACGCTTTTCGCTACTCGAGGACTATTAATAATAGTCCTCTAGTAGCGTAGCCAATCAAAATCCAGGATTTGCATTAGTCCACTAGTTGGGTGATACTAAAAGTAGTTATCTTTATGTTTCGCTTGATTTGGTTGCCAGTTTGCAGTCGCTGAATTTGGCTGCATTTCGTGACTCTGCCTCTTTAAGCATAATAGAACATAGGCTTCCTGGGCCACTTTAAACCTTAAACGTCCCATTATGACATCACCTCGCCGACCTCTTGCAGTGGTCGATTGCAGGCTTTAAAACTTTACCCTGGAAGTCTATGTAAGATTCCTGATGCTGCTTGCTTAAACATATCCTATTGACTTGAGACAAACTTTGTAAAAGCTTTACTGACAAATTTTGTATCAAAACAAACTTTGTTCACAAACGTAAAACATGTTGTGTAATCATTTGATTGATTGAAAAAATCATATGACAAACTTCCTGTCTTTTGGGAATGTTGTGCGATGTCGGCAAATAAGTGAATATCAAAACTTTCTTGAAGGAAGTCAAGAGCAACGGGATTTTATAATTTCCAATAAAATATTTTGCAAGTTTGAAATATACAAAAAATGGGTAGTGGAAGATCGGGTGTTGTTTCTCAGTTATTCATTTTTAAAAAAGATAATTCTAATTCTTTCGAAAAAAAATACTTATCAAGTTTAATAAGCAAACAGCGATGACAAACTTCAGATACAAATTCATCCAGCTCATCCTTTAACATTATTTTTTACTTGACCTTTCGTTTGCTTCTACATACATCCGGCATGGAGAGTGACGGTTAATACAACAGTTGAATTTGTATTTATACGATGACTAACTTTTTAACTATTGAGTAACAATAGAGGTGTCAAAAAGAACAAACAAAGAAACAGCAGAAAACTAATAAAGAAGCAGTTAGATTTTGCTGTTTGTTTGTTATCTTTTGTCACCTCTATTGTTACTTAATACTTAATAAGTTAAAGTAATCGTGTCTGTATAAATTCAAAGGTTGTAGTTAACGGTCAGTTCTGAGGATGTATGTAGAAGGATAAGGAACGTCAAGTAAAATATAATTTCAAAGGATGCGTTTATACCTGGTTTTTGTCACCGCTGTTTGTGTATTGTTCCTGACAAAACTGAAACGGTCAAAGAAAAAGAGTATTTGCGAAATGGTAAATAAATGAAACGGCGAAAAAAAGAGTGAACAAAAGACTGAAATGAAAAATAAATTACATTATCAAAATTTTAGTCGAATTGTTAATTACAAATAAAAAAAAAGGCAAAATATTAATGGTCAAATTTGAACACTGGTAAAATTGTAAATGCTAAATGAAAATATAGTTTCATTGGCCCAGTATAGGATGCAGATGTGGTGTTTTTGCGATTTGGTTAGAGTGTTCCCGTTATATATTTTTGGTGGCAATTGTTTTGTGAACCAATAACGAGAGCTACTGTTACCCCTGTGGTCAACAAAAATTTTCAGAATTTTATTACAACACGATTACCTTTCTAGTTTGAAATCAACAAGAAAGCGAAAAATGTATCACGCAAACCTAGTAAGAAGGAGCTACAATCGAAATCTTGTCAGTCTTCCCATCCTTTCCTCGACGAGGATTAGACAATTCGGGATCGATTCTCATATAGACAGTCACGATATGATTTAATGTAGAGTTTTCATTTCCGTTGTTGTTGAATGAGCTGTTGCTCAAGATCGCCAATAATTCAAATTTGGTGTTTAGCTTTTTGAATTTTTTTTAAAAATTCAAAAGTTTTGTTTTTAAAATTACAAATTTGTTGTTTTTTTTTTTATAATTTATAATGGAACGCGACTATTTTGAATTGCTTCTAAATCGACCTCAATTATTGCAAACAACAACGAGAGCAACAAAAAGGAATGAAATAGAATGTTCAAAAGTTCTATGACACTATTTTATTTCCCAGATATTTGTATATTCCATTTTTGACGAACAGGCCTAAAGCCCCGATTAAGGGAGATTTCCCTGGCTCCAGTGAAAAGTGTCCAATACCAGGTATGCCTAGCCTTTCCATTGGTCAGTTAAAACTGTAACCCAAGGGTTTACGGCAAAACTCAGGAACCACTTAAAAGGGCTGTGTCATGGCACTAAAGTTCATTTTGTGGTAACAAAAAATTCGAAGGAACTGTGCTGCGCATAATGCGAATGATTGGTAAAGGAAAGTTCAAATTTGCGCTCAAGGATTTTAAAAGTGAGCCAAACATTTCGAGGGTACTCGCCCCTTCTTGCTATACAACTTAACGTTAACTTAGAAAAAACTTTTAAACAGGACAAACCAAAGCTGTTGAGACGAAAACGTGTCAGCTGAGCACTAAGAGATTTTGCTATGTTCTTTACATATTATTCATCCACAGTATCTCATTGTCTTTAATAAATGTATCAGATGCTTAGCGCTTTTTAGCTTTTATCTCGAGGCGAATGCGTGACAATTGCGTGACTTGAATAACGCGTGTGAACTGTTTTGGAGTCGGTCAGTGTAAAACGCAGACTGCAGACCGAGGGTAAAATGCAGACCGAGTGGCTTAAGCCGACTGGAACGTTAAATTGTTGCAAAATCCACGTTATCCCTGCCTTTCTTAATTGGTATTGTAGCCATGCGTGTCAAAATAAATTGAGCAAAACGTGTCAGTCGAGCATACTTAATTAAAGTTACAACTGATGAACAGAGATAAAGTTTGAAAAACTCTTAGGCTGAACAGTTTGCAAAAACCAAAATCACAGTCCATTTTAATCTTCTTTAATTTTGCCCATACCTGCCTCTTTTAGTATTTGCTGTTTTATTGTTAAAGTTAGAGATTGCGAGCTTGGTTTGTGAAATAATTTATCAATGGTTCCTCATTCTACAAACTGTGTTCGTGAACTTTGTATAACATGTTGTGAAATCATTCGATTGGTTCAAAAAAATCATATCACAAACTTCCTCTCTTCTGAAAATGTTATACGATGCATGCAAATAAGTGAAACTTTTAACACTAACTTTCTTAAAAGAAGTCAAGAGTGACAGGATTTATAATTTCCAATTATATACTTTGCAAGTTTGAAATATACAAAGAATGGATCGTGGATTGTGTTCCATATTACATGGGAAAATTCATGCCATTAATTATGAAAAAGTATCAAGATAACTTATCCATTCTCGCCACCAGAGCCTCGGATCGACCCAAGGCTCTGGGAAACTTCATGTAGGAGAACACGCGCTGTAGAGTTCTTATAGCCAAAAATTGGCTATTTGAACCTCACGGCGCCTGCTCACCCCTAGTGCTACTATGAATGCACCAATTAGAGACGCTTTTGATTGTTCTTCACGAAAACCAATGTGAAAACACTTCGTTTCAGGGTTCCCCAGAGCTCTTGCCAAGAGAAGAGCTCTGGGGTCGAGGTTGGATAGCTTATCATACTTATGCAGGAGTAACGCATGCCTATCACGAATACCTAATCACGTATCCCCATTTTGCACCATCCTGTACTTGCATTTGATTGGGTATCTGTGAGGTTCTTTATTCATTGACCAATAAGAATGCTTTCTTTTTACTTCATTTTGCACTGAATTGCATCTTTTCTGCACTGAGTTACTTGAAAGCTTCATTTCTCTTAGCCAATGAGAATGGAAAAGTTTATCCATGTAAATTAGTTGTCAGTAAAGTTTGTCTCAAATACAATAGGCTGTCTTTAGACTTGCAACATCTGGGATCTCTCATTAATTACATAAGAGCATAGAGCATAGGCTGCTGGGTAAAGCGTAAAAAGCGTTGCTTTTGCAGCACACCTCCGAGTGACGACTGCACGGTCGGAGACCGTCGGAGAGGTGACGTTAAAAATATGAAAAGTAAAAGACGGCAGCTTGAGGGAAGATGGCGGTCTACGTATGTACAAGCCTATTGAGATTCATATGTCCAGCAATGTTGTGTTGTTAACAATCTTGTGGAGACGCTGAAGTCGACGTGTTATATCTCTGCCATCACTGATCACTCAACCGATCAAAAGGTGCTATTAATGACAGTTGACAAGTTGATGCAGAAGAAGATAGAAGAACAACTTCCACCCTCATCTGACACCACCCTACACTCTAAAATTAGGTGTATTTTCGTGAGACACCTTGTGTGTTTTCAAAATATCAAGGTGTGTCGTTTTTAAGACACCTCTTTATGATCTACAAAAACACTCAGCGTTATGTTCAGTCGCAAGAAAAAGTAAAGTCATAAACCAAAAATCAATACTGAAAATTTCCAACTGCAAAAAAAAAAAAAAAAAAGGTGTTTAAAAAATCTTATTTGTGTCATAATGAAGACTGCAGGTTGGAAATGAACTGATTCAGGTGTAGGTGGATGTAACTTCTCCTCCCTTACAAGCAACTAAGATATACAGTTTAGACTACGCGAACTTCTTCCGCATCACTTGCAGCCTGTCAATAAATGCATCATACGAGAGTGCAAAGAATGCTACTGAGCAACGGTTCCGGAACCAGGGAACATTTTCAATGAAATAAAATAACAATTCATTCATACTTGCATGGACTTAAATTATTTCAGCTGTGACATTTTTTTTCTGTATGTTTTCTTTTCACATTCTTCGAATGTATGAATGGTAATATCATGAAACGAGTAAGCTTAATAAATGTTTCATCTTAGACCAAAGGATCAGAGAAAGATGTTAAAATTCTTTCCGCTTTGTAACTAAAACCGTCATCGACAGGCACAGCCTGGGCAGGCAGTCTTCGGTTAAATTAGAAGAAAAAGGAAGGGTTGCGTTTTTGCAAACTTTGGCCATGTAGCACTTATATTTCAACAGAATTAACTATTGGTGGGTACTTTGAAGTGCTATTTTCTACCCACGTAAACCATGTGAGCGTTAGCCCTACTAATGAAATTGGGCTCACACAAGGATAAAGAAGAAACCTCTGACCAGGGCGGGAATTGAAAGGCCACGACCTTCGGGTTAAATCAACGCTGCCCTACCGCCGACTAAACTACAAGGTCAGACGGAAGCAGTTCCATTCCCACCCTGGTCATAGTTTTTTCTCTGTCCTTGTGTGGGCTCAATTCCATTAGGAGGGCAAACGCTCACATGGTTTACATGGGGAGAACTACTGTAGCACTTCAAATTACCCTCCAATAGTTAATTTTGTTAAATTAGTGTTGGTTACGAGTTTTGAACTAAAATTCCTTGTTCATGATTTGTAAGTCTTGATGTTAGGAAGTGCATGCGTTACAGCTTAGGGGTGTTTGTTATACATTTATTAACATCGATGTGCTTTTCATCGACTTTGTTCCCTGAGAATATTTTCCACCGTTAGGAGGCAATAAAGATGTTAATTAACAGAGTGCACGCGTACGAAAACATTTGGTACTTTAGAAAGCAGTGTCAGCAACACCATGGTTTTCTCATTCCTTTGCAGTTCCTTGCTGATACGTTTAGTTGAAATGTGTGGGGACCTAAGTACTTATTAAAGCGTATTCAAGAATGGAAACCATCGGGCATCTTGCAGTCATTATATTTTTGATGTGTGGTTTCTGGAGTAAGTAAACAACCTTTCAATGAACTAATATATACCAATTGTGAATTTGCATGGTCAGTTATGGGATGTAACTTTGAGTTCCGAAGAAGAATTTAATTCAATTAAAAGGCCAATCATAGAGTCTTAGTTGATTAGCCAGTCTGTTATTCTCTAGCTCAACCGGGAAGAAGCATGCAAAAGGGACTTATTGGGGAGCAATAATTTTCATCTGATAAACGGCTTTCAATGCTTCCTTTTCCAGCCCAACCGTGAGAAAAGGAAACTTGCTTAAATAAGCAGAAACTGCATGCTTTTCATAGCAACTGTCAAAAGGGTATAAACGTTGATTGACTTGCCTAGAGGAAACCATACCATTGTTACCTTTTTTTACATTTTGCCTGCAACGTTAAAAGATTTTAAATTTTAAAAGGGAGCTGACTTTTTTTAAAAGGTACACCAATTTTTTATTTATTTAAAATTTCAGTTTAAAGTTTCTTTAAGAGATACAAGCAATAGCAATAACGATAATAATAACTTTTGATGTATTTGATGTATTTCATTAACACACGCCAGCTTGGCTTGGAACAAGAATCGGCAAATTACGGAAATGCAACCAAGAAAGGATAATGAACCTTCAAACAAGATCCGCTGCATCAAATTACCTTTAGGTGCTTTAAACAGACTTCTGGAAACACAAGCTAGTGATATTTCTCCCCAATTTTACAAGAACTCATTGCTGACAATTCGAAAACGTTTTATTTTTACTACTCTCTCCATCACAGTACGGTTTCCGAAAAGCACACTCATCTCAACATGCAAATCTTGATTTCGTGAACGCCGTACAACAGATAAATATGGGGACAAGCGATTATTCTCATGTGGTGTCTTCATTGACTCGAAAAAAGCTTTGACACTATTGATCCTAATATTTTACTTCATAAACTTGAATACTATGGCTTTTGTGGCAAGATAAATAGGTGGTTTTTATCCTACTTACAAGATCAAACTCAGACAACTCAAATTGATCCACATGTATTTTCCAGGATCGACGTTACCTATGGTGTGTCTCAAGGCTCCGTTCTACAATCCTGGTCAAAAGACTTTGGGACACTAGTCAAATTTAATCGAAAAGCAGAGAATTTACTGTACCTGCTTCCATCGTTATATGAGCAACACGTGTTCTTCTTTCGCTGCCGTTTTCGCGTTCCCCCTTTCCCCTAGACAATACTGAAACATTCGTGCGATCGATGAACTAATTCTGTCTTCGGACACCGTGAAAAATCAACATTGTAATGGTGGGAAAGGGAAGAGCAGGAATTGTCCCAACAGTTTTGCCCAGGCTTGGTCTGAGAAAAGAATTTCTTGATAATTGGTCTTAAGGCCGGCTAGGTTCATTGAATCTCATTAGGGAAGTGTTTCAGATAGTAAAACAATATGTTGCCTTGGTGTAGAGGTGGTGTAAGGAAGGATTGTGAAAACGGTGGGTTGCGTTACAGTCAGAAGTCAACAGTTCTCCGCCACAGTTCTCCACTATTTAAAGGAAAATATTTAGGTATAAAAATTACTTTTTTGAAAAGACTGTGCAAAAATCATGATAACTACATCGCGCAGATTCCCTTTTTGTTCTCCGGACATTTACTTCCAGTGAAATCAAAATTATAGATCAGTTAGATGAGCGGCTAAGAATGACTCAAATGGTTCTCATTGGTCAAATCTTACGCGCTCTTTCTTTGTTAGGGAATTCTGCTTTGCTGATTAACTTGTCAGGGCGGAGCTAAGAAACAAAGGACGTTTCAAGTTATTGTTTTTGCTATTGTTTCGCGATATCACACTTTGAGAGTGTCTTATAAGCCGACTTTCACAAACATTTCAAATTTGCATTTACCATTTCTGATCTCGCAAAATGCCTGTTTTATGAGTTCGCACTTAAGATTCGCGAATTTACTGGAAAAAGCGCTGGGCCTCAGCCTCTTGTTCAACACAAGCATAACCAAACAGTCCGTTTTTTTACGGACACGTTTTCTTACGTGCAATCGACAGACTGAAATGAATCAACTCGAATCGATGTTTAACAGAGCGAAACAATAAAAAAAAAAGAACTTTATTGCTCAATGGCAATCAGCAGTGAGCTTCATTAAAGTTTGTTACGTTTGTTAGGTTGATTGTCCGTCCGGGCATTCTGCGCGATGATTTCTTTTCTATTCATACAAGCGCCTTTTGGCTTTAAAAGATCACCGGGTGTGTATTTCAAAACAGTGCTCCCCTCAAAAACAGCGAAAGAGCTAATTAGATGTTATATACAAAAATTTGGTTTTATCAACTGAGTTGATAATGTAATTGGCCACCGTACAGAGATTCTAAAAGCTGACGTTTCGAGCGTTAGCCCTTCGTCAGAGCGAATCCAATTGGATTCGGAAGCCATTGGAATCCATTGGAATTCCATTGGATTCGCTCTGACGAAGGGCTAACGCTCGAAACGTCAGCTTTTAGAATCTCTGTACGGTGGCCAATTTACATTATCAACTCCGTTGATAAAACCAAATTTTTGTATACTACTTCCCCACCGACGCAGCACCACAGTTTCTTTAGAAACTACCCTCTTCATTAATTAGATGTTAACTAATTACTATACAATACAACTGAAGCACTGTTGAAAAACGCATTAGGCGACTTTTTGTCCAAAAACGATCACCAATACCTCATTTCCGAGTTGCTGGATGCCTCAGTTTGAAAGCTAGTTCTGGTGCATAACCATTCAAATGGAAATGAGTTGCGTATTCGTATGCAAATCAAACTCATTTCCATTTCAATAGTTGAGCACCAAGGCTCACTTCGAAACCGAGACAAACATCACCTCGGAAATGGCCTATTGAAGATCAGCGAAAGTGTACATAACACAAGATGCCATTTTTTCTGGTAGCTACATCAAAAGCACAACCAGAAAATGTGTTTTGAGGAATGAAAACTATAATAGGTAGCACTGTGAGTGAGCACTGCTGCCGTTGTCAACGGCTTGGGTCACGCACAGACCATTCTGTTTTGTATGACACTGATTATTATCAGCAAGATGACGCACAGCAAATTTGGCTAAGCAAAATCTACAGAAACAAAAATGTCTCTTTACCTTCTACTATTTTATTGTCTAGGCGATTTGTTTTCTTTCAACTTGTAAGGAGTCGAGTTCTGCTTAGCAAAAAGAAAAGGTATTCTGCACCTCGAAAAGCAACCGCTTACTGCGCGGAGTCTGGGAACGAGTCTCCCGAAAACATTCTTTGCCGCTTTTAAATTGATACCTGCCAGTCTGATTAAATGTTTAACTGTTCTGATTGTAAATAAAATGTGTATGTATGTAAGTATCGTGTGTAACCTTGTGCCCGTGCCCGATTCAGTGCCCGAGTACAAGGTCCAGACCTTGTACCCGTGCCCGAGCAGCCTGTCCAATGATTGGCACGGACACTTACAAAATGTCGTGTCAGTTCACATTGATCCCTATCGAGCACCATGCTCGATGGTGGTACTCGGGCACCAGTTGTGAAAGACGCCTTACCTTGTGGCTTTTGTGTTTTGTTTGTATTCCTCATTATTGTAATGTAAGTGGTATAATTTCCCCAACGGAAGAAAGAAGTAATCCTCGCACTTAACTGGACAATTTTAGCAATTGTCACTTTTATAGCAAATTTATAACTGTTATAAATTTGAGTTAATGCGACAACCAAGGATTTATAACACGTGCCACATACTATTCGAGCAAATGCTGCTGTCATCCCCAAGGTTATCTTCTGCTTACGTCACGTGCAAGCGTCGACTGACAGGTGGCCAATCATACGCAGGCTTTTATACCGATAGTACAGTCATCATGATTGGTCTTCTTTTATATGCTGACATACGCGTCAGGGCCTAGTTCTTCATTCTCGCTGCTCTAAAATTTCCCTTCCTCCCCACCCTTAATGGGCTCTCTGATAGCATTTGATACAGTCTGAGTATATAGAGGATATTACATGGCCGCTTGGAGATACGAAATTTCTCTTCTGGTGTTGAAAAGTATTTCACGAGTGAGCGCAGCGAACGAGTAAAATATTCTTCAACACTCGAAGAGAAATTTCGTATCTCCAAGCGACCATGTAATATTCTATTTATTATATAAACACCATTGAAATACTAAATCGATTACGAAAGGCATCGAAAGGCGCGATTTTTAAATGTAACCATAGCAACAGTGATCTTTTCACGTGTGAAGATATTATGTTTTCGCGCGAAAGCTCACTTGGTATTCTGACATAGCAGAATAACATTATGAACCCGTGCTCTACCACAAATGAGCTATGAAGTCATTCAGCTGGGGGGAGGTCAATTTGTTGGACTCGTGTCTTCTTGTGAAAGGAATGGTGAATGAAAGAAATCTACGCTTGAAGTGCGAGTTATAGACAAAACATAGAAGCGATCCTTGAAAAATAGGATGATAGCGATGCGACACACATTATAATTAATTTCGCATGCAACTCTGCATTGATAGGTCAATGTAAAGTTATGGCTATCAGTAAAATGGCAGAAAATGACATTTAGTCATGGCTTTTTTTGTTAATTTTTCGTACAAAATTTTATAAAATGACGTCTGAATGTTTTGTTTTTTATTGTCTTAGTAAGGGACAAAGCACGCCAGCTATTTAGCAACGTTAACTCGTAAGAGCATAATTTACTCGACTTTTACGATTTTCCTCTATATCCACAGGGGTAAATTCTTCAGAGCTATGCTCCTTCCTGGTCAATGGTTCAAGTGGGGCGATCAATTTCAGTTTACCATTCATCAGATACAGCACTTGCAACTGGCTTATCGCAGCACCGCCTAATCACAGCATCGCTTTAAACTTTACTACCCTTAATATCTTTAATGATCCTTTGAGAAAATCAAATTGGGTAAAGGTCTATGATGGGAGGAACATAAATCAGACCTTGCTTGGCAAATATACTGGAAAAAAGTGTCCTTTCACCGTGCATTCGAGTGGACGGTTTTTGTTGGTAGTTGCAAGAGACGATTCAAGCTTTACCGCACTTTATACTTCTGGTACAAGAAAAGGTAATTTACAAACAGTTTCTCATTGTTATCGTCTGTTTACCCAGAACTTAATCAGCATGGTTTTTAAATTGAAATTTCTTGGCTTTTCTTGCTTACTGATTCAGGGCAATATCAAACAAGATGCATAAACTGATCTTACGGTTAGGCATCACATGGATATGTCTCAGCTGGCAGACAATAATCTGCCAGCTAGCCTCACAGAATTGATTAGAATATTTAACAACTATTCACCGAGGTTGAGGTGGCTAGCGGTAAATATCCAACGCTAGCCACCGACACTGAGGTGAATAGTTGTCTTAGTATATACTTAAACAGTGAGATAATATACACCACAAAAAAATAATTTGGATGTTTTCTTGACATGTCACGGATACAAATCGGGACGCCATTTTTTCCTGAGTTGCTCGGAGGTAAATAGCACATGATATCCGGAATTTGACGAGCCAATCAGCGCGCGAGTTCAACGCTATCCACTGTTTTAGAAGGGATATGCAATTGTCAGATACCGCATTCAGACATGAGATATTCGTTTTCCATTAAATAGCGGTCGATAGTTAGAAGAGTTGAATTTTAATGCTTTTATAAATTAGAAATGTTATAAACCATTTTGTTACTAATATTAATCTTTACTAAAGTTCAAAAGGATATATTCAATAATATTAAAGTTTACCCTATATATCAATACACATAAGTTTCAAAAGTACGTTTAGCTCTGTTTCCTGAACGCCAGTAAGTGTTTAGCATACGATGTTTAACAGAAAGGAGTTTCTGTAGTAATAAGGGTCGTCTTAGCTATTCGACAAAATGCTGAAACATTGCACTGTAGAACGGGTCCCATGTTAAACAGCGTGTATTCTCTCATGTATATCCGTAACATTTCTGCTTTATATCAAGAACGGCTTAATTATTTACTACGAGACTAAAGGTCATGTTAAAGTTGGTGTGGTCATTGCAGTCAAGGAAGCAACGTAAATGACCTTTCAAGGCCTGGCACCTGGAGTCAAGATCTCTTATTATGATGGTAAATTTTGCAAAATATGGTAGCTTAATCACATGACTATAACGTAGATATAGTTATTAGTAATAGCTGACACTTTAGCTGTGTTTCTGAACTGATACAGCGTAGCAGGGAGGGCTCTAAGGTGAAAGCAATTGAGTTCCATCAACGTGGACTGACGGGTCTCGATTACCAGACTGGAAGTCATTAGTAGATTGAATTTGTGGCTTCCCTTCAGTCCTTGCTTCGATATATTTTTCTCCAGATACTCAGGTTGTCACCATTAATTGGAGAGCAGCAGTTGATTTGATCTGCTTTATTGTAAGTTGATTTGAAACGTCTCCAAACAGTAGGGCACTTGGCTCGACTACACAACCTTGAATCCATACTAAAAAGATTCCAAGTAACAATGATATGTCTTTCCAATATTTAACAGACAATAAAGTGATTATTATTACTGATAGTAATACTCCCTACTAAATCTGCCTTAAATAATTAATTCTGTAATTCAGAAGCGTTGCCAAAGTTTGAAACACATTACAACTTTGCTCATCATTCACTCGCTCACTTAAACAGTGAATTGGTCACCCACAACAAACTATCCTTACTTGGCATGAAAATCATCAACAGCGAAACCAGCGTCTACAAAACGCAAAACAAATACTGGGAGAGGACAAAACGCGGAGCCCTACTCCATGGAGTACCCTATGGACTACCCAAAGGGAGTACCCTAAAAATACTATTTCGAATGAGTACTGTTGATCCACGTGTAAGAAGCATCTTCTCTACGCAATTGCAAAAATTGGGCTCATAACTGCGAAGATCATAGCTTCACTTGATTTCATATCCGCATTTCATATATGATTCATTTCATATACCATTTCATCATCTCAAATAGTGCTTACTTAAGCCTCAACACCCGTTTTAAACAGCATTGTTCAACAGTATTTAAGTCTAAGCACCCATTTTAAAAAGGTTAGCTTACATGAAGTAATCGGCCATCACAACACTAATCGAAAGCTAACCTTAGTTTTTAAAATGGGTGCTTAGACTTAAATACTGTTGAACAATGCTGTTTAAAATGGATGTTGAGGCTTAAGTAAGCACTATTTGAGATGCTGCTTACACATGGGTCAACAGTACTCATTCGAAATAGTATTTTTAGGGTACTCCATTTGGGTAGTCCATAAAGTACTCCATGGAGTAGGGCTCTGCGTTTTGTCCTCTCCCACAAAAACTGGCTTTCTTCTCCTTACTATAATTGAACTGAATTTTTTTCAATAATGAATGAAATGCTTTGAAGTTGACATGCCACTATCAACAAATTTAGTATTACCACTAGTCTTGTAGCTTACAGTTGCACAAGTTGCTTAGACCAACATCAAACTTTCGTTAAACGCAACAACAACATTCTATTTTTCTTTGCGACCACATGGTCCACATACGCTCGTGCGTGATCGAGGGAATTTTCATATCTGCAAACAGAATGGACAGCGGCGGGTCCACAGGTGACACAAGAGACAAGAGCAGAGAGCCCCTTCACAAGATCATATTTTCCTTTTATCAATCAGAAAACTGCCTTGACGGAAAACTCAAGCAATCGTTGTCTCTTTTCAACGTGTTTTTAGTGGCCAGAAAGTCTAAAGTATCCTGAGACAAGAGAGACAAAAGCGAAGACTTTAAACAAGCAATTCAATGTTTTTTTTTTTTTTTTTAATGTATCATTTTAAGAGTGCTCTGCGACATGGACTGTGTCGGTCTCACAAATCGGGACCTATACCAACGCATTAACGAACACGGAAGCTTAAGATATTCGATTGAAAGACCCGTGCAACAAGATAGGGTGGAGAAACTTTGCCTAAAAAAGAAAATTAACATTGTTGTGACAATAGACAACCTTTGAGACTGTGAAGCTTTGTTCTTCTGTCTTAAAGTTTATTCCTAAATTGGATGATTTTTTTGACCAAAATACGGAAATCACACAATTTTGTAGAAATTAAGGCACTTTTCAATAGTTTTTTTACAACTTATTAAAATAGTGAAACAAGTGTTATTTGCAGTCAACATTCTAACATGATTCATGTTACAGTATACAACAAACAGAAAAAAAATATATAAAAAAAATATTGAATGATTACCTCCTCTATCAATTTTTTTATCTCACAAATTCACGTCACTACCACTCACTTTATTGCTTTCTAGCCTGTATAAAGCCCAGCGAGAAGTCCATATGGACTTTTAGGTTATGGACTTCTGGCGTAGCAAATTCGGAATCATGAACGGTCTGCATACAGTGTGCTTTTGCGTGTTATCGCACATTGTAGAGCTCGGCGATATGCTTCCAAAGGGATAATTTTGGCATTGCTGACGCTGACAACCACTGCTGTAGGAAGCTTTCAAACAGATCCTTGGATGTTCTTGTGATGATCCTTGGATGTTACTTGAGCTTTCCATATGTTGCCTTTCACTCGTTATCCTAACAAATGAGAACGCGGATTATTGGCAAAAGTGAATCTTTTTCCCCTCACTTGACCAGAACAAAGAAGCAGGCTTTCTTTTCTCAGCGAATGCTACCAAAGTCTCACTGTTCTTCAATGAAGCGACCTCGGTGATACTTTATCTTGCGAAACTTGGAATCATGCATCTGTCAACAGCTGAGAGCGATTTAAAAAGAAAAGGTCGTGGTACAAAATAAATACCAGAAATAGAAAGTGCTAGGTGAAATTAGTAAGAATGTTAGTTTTAAGGTCAAAGACATTTAAGTGCGTGATGTAAGAGAATTGTGTGCTGGATGGCAAAGCCTGCCATCCAGCATGCGCAGCGGTTTGCCAGATATCCTCGGTAAATTTTATAAGCCTTAAAATTACTGTAAAATCTCTCACTTTAATGTCAGTGTCCTCAAAACTGACGTTCTTATTAATTTCATCACGCTCTTTCCATTTATTACATCTTTTTGGACCACGACCATTTTTTATGATTGACAAGGTCACGTGAAACGGTCATGCAAGGGCCTATTGGCTCCGAATCTGTCTTTTAAGAAATAATCACCTGATACAAGTTGGTTGACATCGGGTAACGCGCGAAGGACAACCGGAAAAGCTTTCCTTGAACAAAAGAATATACTAGCACGCACTTATAATTACACTCTGGCATCCAACTGCAATGTACCTGACTGAGCTCATCAGTCCTCGTGTTCCTGGACGAGCTCTTAGCTCTTCGGACTAATTTTTGCTGGAGCAGCCAACGCATAAGCTCAAATCGATCGGCTTGAGGGCTTTTTCAGAGTGCGCGCCGTACCTCTGAAATTCCCTTTCATTTGAGATTAAAAGCAGTGCATCTGTCCCTATTTTTAAAGCTAAGCTTAAGACCTAACTCTTTCAGCAAGCCTATTTTTAGATAATGGGCCCGAGGAGAACATATAATACAAGTTGGTTGGTAACGGGGGAAGGACAACTGAAAAATTAGTCTTAGGCAGGAATCGAAACTGCGACCTCCGTAACACCGTTCGGATGCTCTACCCATTGAGCTCTTATAATTTATTGGAAAGCACGGTAGTTTTTATATAGGTCCTGAAAGGACAATGTGTCCCGCTGTCTGCGGGCTCTACACTCTGATTTTTCAGTTGTCCTTCCGCGGCCCGTTGCCAACCAACTCGTATCATCTCTTCTCCTCGGGCCCATTACACCGTTCCATCATTCATGCATTTGTAAAATTGAGGAGCTTTACTTTGTAGAGCCCGCAGACAGAGGGGCACAGCTAGCACGACCTAGCTCTCCAGTGAGTTCTAGTAGCTCAATGGGCCATTTCCGAGTTGCCGTTTGTCTCGGTTTCGAAGCGGATCTTGGTGCTCAACTATTGAAAGGGAAATGAGTTTGATTTACATACGAATACGCAACTCATTTCCATTTGAATGGTTGTGCACCGAGACTCGCTTTGAAACTGAGGCATGAAGCAACTCGGAAATGGGCTATTGGTAGAGCACTCGATTGGTGTTATGGAGGTCGTAGGTTCGGTTCCTTTCCTGTAGCCAACCAATCTCGTACTCAGTGTCCTCGGGCTCTTTTTGGTCGACGGGTGAGGGCCCGGAGAGACTCAGGGATTCCCGAGAAAAAGTGTGTTCTGGTCTTAGTGTGCATACTTGAGTTTAAACGAAAACAGAAAAGAGAAAACATTAAACAGTAGAAATGGCGGGTTGAAGCTGTTGGAAAAACAAAAATTTTAGCCTTACACACCATAAAAGAAACTGGAGCTTTGGCTTGCTGTAAGAGCGAGTGAAGATGAAACTTCTGACGCTTTCGGTAAGTGTATTCTTAGTTAGGCTTTTGCACATTATGCTAGCATTTTTTCGAGCATTTTAGTGAAGCAAAAGCATTGAGCATTATTCGTGCATTTTAGTGGCATTTTCCCGGAATTTTTACTGGGTTAACTATGGCAAACCCAGTCGAGATCTGCGTTGATTTCGTCGTTTTTACTGGGTTGCCAGTATGGCAAACCCAGTCGAGGTCTGCGTCTAGTTTGTTTGTTTTATTTGTTTTATTTGTTTTATTATTTTTTTTTTTGCGTGTTGGTAAAAGTCTTGCCTGTCGCTCCCCTGGTAAGTGGTGTCTTTGTGCATAGAGCCTTCGGCGCGTATTTTCTTAGGATCGAGAGGGTAGTGGAACTGCGTAGATTTCTCTGGTGACACAGTAGAATCATTAACTTAGCCTGCAATGGCGTCGAAAGTCATGTAACGCGAATGGCGTTTTAGTGGATCCTTAAACAAAATATACCCTTATGGAGCTCAATAATGGAAAGTCAGTTGGATAAACTAGGCAGAACTCTCAAAAGCGACGAGTACTGGACTTCGACAACAATCTATCGCTCGTCGAGACGAAATCAAAGTGAGCTGTATTTACCTGAAGTACATGGTAATTTGACACGATTGAGTTTCTTGTCTTCACGCACGCAATGAAATAGGAAGAGGCTTTCGCCTCTAAGAGCAAATATGTTGTTTGTTTCAATAAATTTTTCGCTGGAAAAGGATTCTGTGGTATTTTCTGCCTTTGTGAATTATAATATCATGTTGTGTACTGAATGTTCGAGCTTAAGGTTGAAATGTGATATGGGAGAAGTTTTTTAGTATTGCTCTGTAAGCAGGAAGGGTTCACAGGCCTGTTGGAAGCGTGCTTGAGTTTCAACAAAATGAGCCCCAAAATCAGCGAAAACTTGTGACGCAGATGAATAATAAAGTAGCTGCTATTTCCAAAATGATGGAATTACCTGGTGATAAATAACGTCGAACGCGTCTTGGAGAGTAAATTTTGACTTTGCATAAACAAGAGTTGGGCGATTGTGATCTTTGTTTTGACTTCACTCATTTCATTGTCAAACTTTATAACACTTGACAGAAAAAGAAACTTACAAAAACCCGGTATCTTGCCATCATTTGACACAGATGATTCACTATTTGGCGAGTAAACATGCCGCGGTAACTTGATCACGGCGCCCGCTGAATTCCGGCCATGTTACTTTCGATTTTGCAATTTACTTGAACGTAGCAAAAATCTCCCAAAATGTTTGTCGCTGATCGTAACTTTTTATATTCTATATTCACGGTTTAAGATTAATGTTGTTTTCATGTCGTAAATATTTTATTCTCGATCGACCGTCCCGGAAACTTCCTTCTGCTCTTTCTAAATACTGTGTATCAATAGTTATTTGCTTTTTCATCAATATTTGTTTTGCATAAAGCAAGCTAACAAAATCTGTACCTTGCTGAGTTCGCATTTGTTAGCGTTAATAGTATTTTCGGTCAGATGCTTCTGTTTTTTATGAGGGGTTTATTGTTTTGGTCTCCCATCCTAACACTAACCCCGCTGAACACGGCCTAACCTCAGTGAAGGTTAGTATTACAAGGCTTTCAGATGCTCAGAGGAATGAAGGGGTAGTTTCTAAAGAAACTGTGGTGCTCCGTCAGTGGGGAAGTAGTATACAAAAATTTGGTTTTATCAACGGAGTTGGTAAATGTAAATTGGCCACCGTACAGAGATTCTAAAAGCTGACGTTTCGAGCGTTAGCCCTTCGTCAGAGCGAATCGAGGGATTAAGGGTTACCTGTAGTTTTTATAATAGAGTAGGAGCTACGCTATTGGTGGTAACATAGCAACGTGAAAAATAGGAATATATTAGTTAAATGAAAAGCGTTCGTTAACACTGTGAGGATTAAGGGTGCCGATTTGAAAGATGAATTTTTGTTCCAGATTCTTGCGGCTTTCCGTCGTTCCTAGATGTAGGGAAAGGCCGCAGATAGCAATGTGTTTTTTTGGAGTGGTTAGGCAGATTAAAATGGCGAGCGATTGGCTTAGATGCATCTTTGTCATTCTTCTCAACATCGCGAAGGTGTTCGCGGAATCGGTCACCTAGTCGTCTACCTGTCTCACCAATTTATAATTTATTGCATAAAGTACAGGTTATGCAATAAATGACATTTGCGGAGGTAAATGTGAAACGATCGGTGATCTTAACAGATCGCTTAGGTCCCGATATCTTGCTAGTGTTAACAATGAAAAGACAAGTTTTGCATCGTGAGCGCGTGCATTTGAAAGTGCCGGGTTGCTCGTGAGTTTTGAGGGCGCTTCTAACTAAAAAGTTGCCTACGTTTTTGTCGCGTTTGAATGAAATAAGTGGAGGATGCGAAAAGATTCTGACATTCTCGGGATCATTTTGGAGTAATTTAAAATTATTAAGAATGATGCTTTTGACTGCGTGATTATGAGGATGGAAAGTGAGGGTGAATGAAATTCTGTCATTCTTATCTTTTTGTGACGTTTGTAGTGATGACTGTCGATCAAATTGTTGGGCGCGATGATGGCCCGCTTTGACCACAGAGACAGGATAGCCACGTTTTTCGAAGAACTGGCACATCTCCTCTGATTTGCTGGAAAAATCGGAGTCATCACTACATAGACGTCAAAGTTTAAGAAATTGACAATGAGGAATGGAGTTCTTGACATGTGATGGATGTGACGATGAATACAACAAATAACTGTGTGAATCAGTAGGTTTGTAGTGCACACTAGTACATAGCACGTTGCCTCTAATAGAAACTTTGATATCTAGGAAAGCCAATGAAGTTTCCGAAATTTCCCAGGTATATTTAAGAGCCCGATGAAAAGAGTTGACGGAGGTTATAAATTGATCGAGTTCTTCTCTACTGGATGAAATAGCGCCAAACACCACAAAGATGGCTACCCTCTCAGACCTATCGTGACTTGCATTGGCTCTGCACTTTACAACACTTCTAAATTCCTCACCGACATCCTTGCACCGATCCAAAATCGTGCATGATGGGTTCTCAGTTGCTAATTCACAGGAGTTCTCTAACGAAATAGCCGACGTTAACATTCAAGATGATGAAACCATGGTTTCCTTTGATGTGGTGTCTCTATTCACCGCCATCCCTGTCGACAAAGCTTGCGATTATATCAGGAAGAAATTAGAGGACGATTTATCTCTCCATTCCAGAACCAACCTAGACATCGAGGACATAATTTCCTTATTGAATTTTGTGCTGTCCAATAACTTCTTCGTTTACAATGACACCATTTACAAACAAATCCACGGTTGTGCTATGGGTAGCCCCGTCAGCCCTGTAGTAGCCAACCTATGCATGGAAGAAATCGAAAAAACAGCAATCAACACGACTACTGTCTCGCCGAAATTTTGGAAGCGGTATGTAGACGACAGTTTCTGCATTATTAAGAGCGACGCTGTTGCCTCCTTTCACAATTCATTGAACTCAATCGATCAGTATATTTCTTTCACCATCGAACACGAGTCCAACGGCCAACTACCCTTTCTTGACACCCTCATTTCGCGCGATAACGGAAAACTTTTGGTCGACATTTACCGCAAACCCACGCATACGGATAGATATCTCGACTTCCATTCACACCATGACAGGAAACATAAAATCAGCACCGCTGAGACACTCCTGCATCGAGCTTTGAATCTCCCCAACACACAAGTTGGAAAGACCCGTGAAACTGCTCGTGTTTGCGCCGCTTTACACTCCAACGGCTATCCCAAAAAAATCGCTGCTGATGTTATAAGAAAGAAAGCGAGGCCTCCACCACCTACACCTACTCCAGAAGAGTTGGTTGGTATGTTTTTTAAATGGGTTGAGCCAACAAACCGACGCAACTTTGCAGTCCTTCCCTACATCAAAGGCATCACGGAACCTCTCACAAGAATCCTCAAGGAACACGACATCCAAGTTACTAGCAGACCAGTTAAAACTTTACAGCAGCATTTCCCTATCCCTAAGTTTCGACCTGCCGAAGACGACCAGTGCAATGTCATCTATAAAATTCCATGCGCATCTTGCCCGTGGAGCTACATTGGCGAAACTAAAAGATCCTTTACTACTAGGAGAAAGGAACATACGAGGAACTTAAAGCATTGTACTAAAGGCTCAAATGTCGCAAAACACGCGTGGACTTTTAATCATGATATTGACTTTAACAATTCTAAAATCATTGACAAGGCGAACAACCGGAGCAGAAAGACATTGGAGTCATGGCACACGGCAAAAACTGTAGGGGCAGACAACAATTCGTGCCCGCTCCCAAGACAATATCACATTCTCTTATTTAAACACTAATTTTCTTAGCATTTTAAACATTTTTTCCACTACATGCTTTTACCCTTTAATTTATGCGAATTTTTCGTTATATTTAAATTTCTTTCGCTTTTAGGCTTCACACATTTTTATCCGTTGAAGGCAGCAGTTCAGTCTGTCGAAAGCTCATAGTTTTTTCAAAACTTTTTACCAGAGAACGATTTTACTTTTTTCTTGAAGGGTTTATTGTTTTGGTCCCCCATCCTTACACTAACCCCGCCCGGCAGGGCTTAACTTCAGTGAAGTTTAGTATTACAAAGCTGTCAGATGCTCAGAGGGCACACTTGTGGTAAAAAGAAGTTGTGAGGGAACTTGAAAATTATCAACATGTCAGCCCAGAAGCCAAAGTTTCTCGCTTCTCTTTTATTTGTTATTCTTCAGAGACTGGAATGCTGTATTTCAATACCACACAATTCAGTGCCTTCTGATTTTCTGTAACACCTACCACAGGCAACCCAGTGTATGCTTCACGGAAGCATCTCCTTCTTAGAGAAAATGAAGACTAAAACTCAAAATTCACAAAAAAAAAAAAACGGCAAATGCCACCCTTATAGAGCTGAGTGGAGACTGAGGATAAGGCAGCGGTTTTAAGTTTCAAGAGTCTAGGCAGCCATCTTTGTTTTCTTTGTGACTTCTTGAACCGTGGCTGTGACCCAGTGTGCACCCCGTGGTTGGTCTGTGTTATCGATGTCCGATCAGTCAGCTAAAAAAGTAACAATCCTGACAAGGCGTACGTTTTTGTAAGTGTTAACAGTTAACACCATGTTAAAAATGTTGAAATTAATTTTAAAAACCGTTCGTATAATGAGCATTATACGAGCATTTTAGTGACTTTTTTTGGGACGACCGAGCATTTTAGTGGGAGAACTGAAGCATTAAGTTGGAGCATTTTAGTGAGGAAACAAAAGCATAATGTACACAAGTCTATTTTTAGTGTTTCAGCGTGCATTCCATCGTGCAAGCAACTTGATCGACAAATTTTTGTGGAAACGACTCCAGTGTCCTCTTCTACTACAATTTTATGTTTCCGTAATTCTAAATGTCTTCAACAAGACCTTCTTCCACGGATTTCTCCCCAAAGAGACTGATGTAATGTTTTCCAATGATACTTTTGCAACAGCAAGAGTAATCAGTTCTTAGCAGCGTGGGAAGATTTCCGTGCGGTATTAGACATAACTTAAATCCCGTCGTTATGTTATTTGTGTGATTTATATATTTCTGAGGTAGGAAAAATTAGATTTTGAAACTCCCTCCAAAATTCTGGGGTTTCCGAATTACTTACCGACTTCCTGTCGGACTGCCATTGTTATGCAAGCGACCAGTGAAACAAATAGTCAAGTCTATTATACAGTAAAAACCCGCATACAAGAACATGTGGATTAAGAACACCCAGGCTGAAATTTGGTAAAAAAGGAGCATATATATAAGAACACATTCAGCCTGAAAATTGAAAATTGTTCTAATATATAAAAACTCTTCCCTTTTCAGTTTAATAGAACAAACAGTGTCTGTAGCTTTACTATGGTGTTGCACTACGATCTCTGTATAAATGCTAGTAATTTCACTTGCTGTGTATAGCAAATGTACAATGTACTTAATTTTCTCTCAAAGTTATGTATTTTATCACAGTTAGTAAATCCCTTACATTTTTTAGAAGTAAAAAAATTAAGAACAATTAAGAACACTTTCAGGCTGATTTCACCTAAAATACCCGATATATAAGAACCCAAACAGCGTGAACCCCGAAAATGGGTGTTCTTGTATGCGGGTTTTTACTGTACCAGAGTCTCTCCGGGCGCTTACTCGCTGACCAAAATGGTTGCCAGCCAACTTATATCATATCTTCTTCTCCGGTCCATTACATTGTTCTTTCATGACCTAGATGAAAACAACCTAGCTCTTCAGTGAGTTCTAGTAGCTCAATGGGTAGATTAAGAAAATAACCGGTGATAAACATTGTATTGCTGTCTGCTGGAACTGCAATGAATTCTACATTGGCAAAACAAAACGAAGACTCCAAGACAGAAAAACAGAACATTTCAAGGCCCTAGCTAAAAGTGACCATTCATGAGCCATTGCTGATCATGTGAAAACCACTGGCCACGACATTAAATGGGATCACTTTGACATTTTAGAGTCCGGAAAAACTGACTTTAACTGCAAAATTAAAGAGACTTTGTTCATTCAAGAGCTAAAGCCTTCCCTTAATGTCAATATTGATAGTGAGAAGTTATTGCTGTTTTAGCTATTACTTTTCATTATGTCCAGACACGTACTGCTGCAGATCCTTTTTCTCAGTCTAGGTTCCAGACCCCTATTGTTTACGATATATATATAGTTTTTAAAAATTGTAACGGTCACTTTTAAAAATGTGTGTTGACTAGCATACGAAACGTCAAGTTTTATAAAAATGCGTTGGAATACAATGTTTATCACCGCTGTTTGTGTTATTTTCTTAATCAAGCTACGATGGCCTAAGAATCAATGGGTAGAGCATCCGACCGGTGTTATGGAGGTCTTTGGTTCGATTTCTGCCTACGAGTTTGATTTTTCAGTCGCCCTTCGCCCATTTCCAGGTCTCGTGCACTGGTTGAGTTGGATGCCCAAGTGTATTTATAAGAGAGGGCTAGCATACTTTTTCACTCAAGGAAAGCTTACTTCCAGAAAACTACGAGTTTCGGAGGATTGATTGTTGTCCGTTGCAGTTTTCTTTTTAGAGCCTAAAATCTGCAAATGGGCTTTTTTTTTTTGCAGCTAAACCAAGGATAATAATTCCTTTACGAGTGATTCGAACGGTCTCACAGCATTATGTGTGGTGCTTGTCTGAAGGAACGCCCCCGATCAACATATCATTGATGAACTCATCTACAACCTTGGCTTCCCGGACTGGAGTGGTGTGGAGCAAACTGGACCAGGGTGGTAATTATAGCTGCATCGCCACCAACGACGTTGGCACTGAGTCAGAGACGTTTTACGTTTCTCTCACAGGTGAGATTATTGCTAAGGTAAACCATGCAGTAACACAAAGTCTGGTGACCGTACTTTGGTTGATTTTCAAGAATCAGGTTGATGGAGTCCTGTTTAATGCCAACTGAAGAGAAATTAAAACAAACTCTTATAATTACTTCTATTTTATCTTAAGCTTCTTATTTTCAGTAGCATGTGAAGCTTATTTCCAGATCTAGTTTTGTTAAGCATTTGAGTGTTGTTACTTTGTTATCATAGGAAACAGAACTGTAAAAAATAAAAGTCCGAATTTTCGAGGGATCTGAAAGGCTATACTATACGTAACTGAAGAGAGAAGAGAAGCACACACAGTCCGAAAAACTGGTTTTTGCCCTGAGCGGGACTCGAACCCACGTCTCCCTGATTACTAGTCGGGCATACTAAGCCACTACACCATCAAGGCTACCACGCTGGCAATGCAGAAGATTAATGAGGTGACTTAGCGACGTGGGGATCCCTAGGGCCCAACGTTTTCTTCACCTGAGTTCCTCAGGGCAAAAAACGCTCAGGGCAAAAACCAATTTTTCGGATGAGTGTGTCAAAAGATAAGAATGCACTGTGTGTGATTTTCTTCTCTCTTCACTTACGTATGGTATAGCCTTTCAGTTGCCTCGATTTCTGACTTTCATTTGTTTTAAGCCCCGTCTGGGGTTATAGAGGCAAGGACACACACTCAGGTGAAGAAAACGTTTGGCCCTAGGGATCCTCACGCCGCTAAGTCACTTCATTAATCTGCTTCGTTGCCAGCGTGGCAGCATTGGTGGTGTAGTGGCTTAGCATGCCCGAGTAGTAAACTGGGAGACGAGGGTTGTGTCCCGCTCAGGGCAAAAACCTATTTTTCGGATGAGTGTGTCGAAAGGTAAGAACGCATTGTGTGTGCTTCTCTTCTCTCTTCAGTTACGTAGAACTGTAACAATGAAGCGCATTTCGAAGTCTAGATCAATTTTCTACAAGATTATAACCGCTTGTAGAATGGTAACCGTGTTACATACATGGGTAATGCGTATTAGAATAAAGGCTCGGCTTCTTGTGGTTGTTCTGTTCTATGGCCAAAATGTATTGATTGAATTTCCGCAAATATAACAAACCACACTACGCAAACCATTTATATTCTGGTGGGTCTTCCTCACCTCACGCCGAATGTCACTTTAAAAAAAAAAAATTATCTGATAATTTATTCGCAATTTTAAGATCAAAGAAAACTCTCTTTTGCTTCAAGAGCCTCTTTCACACCAAAACCACTCCCCTAAATTTTACCTTAAAAAGCCACCTGACCACTAGTCTTAAATGCAAAAACTATTTTTCAGACAATTGAAATTTAAATGAAATCCTGTAAAGGCTAAGCTATTTTTCGAGTTTTTGTCAAACTTATGATTTCTTTACAGCTTTTCGCGTTTGTGTGGATTTGTGTGACTGCAACAGCAGTACAAATACGTTTGAAGTTCAGAACATCTTTCACTGTACTGGAAAGAATTCAACTCATATACTGAACAACATTCCAATAACCACGACACAGCTGTGAGTTGTTAACTGATGATGCTTGAAAAACACCTCTATTTAGTGCTTCTACTCAAAAATAAAACGTAACAGTAGCGAACTTCACTGGCTGATAATAACTAAAGCCGATATCACATAAAGACCGCAGTCCCAAAAGAAACAAGTCGCTGACAAGTATGCCCTAAAAAAGGCACTGTAGCTGTACTTGAATGGCTTTTTGGACGCACACTCATTGATGGTTTTCAAGTTTCAATACAATTGAACAAACAGCAATTTTCTAATTTGGGTGTTTACCCAGTGCATCCATTGATAGTATCGTTAGTTTTGCACACTACCTCTACTTTAAAAAGAGAGGCTATTGTCCTACAGTGGATAAAGTGACCACCTTATTGATAGACCGGATAGAGCAGCCGTCGATGTCATCTCCTCAAATTGAAAATTATTTCTCCTTATGTGACCGTCAATGTTCGATAACGAAGCCAATTTTATTTTTCACTTTTTGCCCTTGGTATCAAATCCCAGTTTCTTCAGACTCCGTTTCAAAACTTTTTTCTGCATGATGATGCTGAATATGTACAATAGTACTATGTAGCCTGTTTTAGCGTCTCTTCATCAGATCGGGAGGAGACGAAAAAACACACGGACTTGAAAAAAGACGAGTGAGGTTTAGGATGAGTGGAGGCATGAGAGCCTGCAAGCATATCTGCTATATCAGTTCTTGACATATCCTCTGATTCGTCAGTCTTGACACCACCCGTTACCTCTTACCCTTCGCGAATTCAGTGCTCTTTTGACACACCTGGTGGCTCCCACTGATAACTCTTGATTGCGTGCAGCGATGAGTCGTTGTTGTTGTTGTTGTTTTGTTTATCTTTTGATTTGAATGAATGCCTTCGCGTTTTCGTCACGTAAGATCACTATAGAAGGAACAAGAAAGCTGTTTTCTCCGCGGTTCTTCCATGCAATCGGTTTCGGAAAGAGCTTGATCTTTTAGATGTCCATTCCAGTTGTCCACCATGTGAGATCAAGTGCGACAGTTAAAAGAGCTGGGCTTCTCAGCAGCCTCCAATGGTATTGATGGCAGTGGAGCACAAGAGGACGAGGCCAGAGTGAAAGATGAAAGATGTAAAATCGTTTTCGGATGGTTTCAACAAAACACTGACCCCCTATAAATTTCATAGGAAATGTTTAAGAAATAGAAAACGTGTACCGTGTTTCTATCGAGTTAAAGAAACACGAGTGAAAGTTTGGGAGAACGGGAACACGAGCCGCAGGCGAGTGTTTCCACAGCTTTTTCGAGTTCTCCCAAACTTTCACTCGTGTTTCTATAACTGGATAGAAACACGGAGTACATGTTTTCTATTTCTTTTAGAAAACAACGCGACGAGAAAAAAGGAAAACAACTTGTTAACTCTAATTATCAAAATGTAAATTCTCTTTGCTCGCGCCATCACTTCGTCAACAGCTCGTGCTAGTTTTGTGTTTCCATCGAGTTATAGAAACACGATTTTTAACCAATCAGCGCGCGTATTTTCTTAGGACTGTTTCTAAAATGAAATAGAATGAACTGATAAATGACAAATATAAACTTAAGGTTACCCCAAATCTTCGCGGGTGCTCTCCAGAAAAAAAATCGTATGCGTGCTGTTTCAGAGGAAACTACCACAAACTGTATATCAATACAACGGTAAAAAACGAATTTTGACACCGCTGGTCAACCGTTCACTTGAGTCTCGATACGGAAAGAACAAATAAGTGAACGGTACGGGGGTTGGCCAGCCGTGTCGAAATTCGTTTTAAGCGAGCTTTGAAGGATTTTGAAAATTTGAATATTTTGCCCCTTTTCTAAGCATGGAATGCTCGCTGGACCTTCAGAATTGGTCCAGGAGAAGTAAATTTATCCGTGTAGCCATCGCCGGAGTTTGAGCGTGACTGATGCCGGAGAAGTGTGATTTTATCGGCGAGATGTGAGATAATCTAGAAATTACTTTCCAGCCTTTCCTTTATATAGGTACGAGTGACAACCAGGAAATTTGAGGAGTCGCTTAAATCACATTCAATCAGGCAAATAACCACACAAAAACCGAGAAAATCACCACGACAATTAAGTACGCTTTTTTATTCAGAACTTTTGCGGAAAAATATCTTTTCAGTTTTTTATCGAGATTCCCACACAAGTCCTTACAATTTTTTACCCTCCTAGTCTAGGCCGCCTTTGGTCACGCCTTCTCGGAGAATTTTGGCAACATCGGGCTCACACTGTAAGCCGCCAGCCAATGATATGAAATTTACAGCAAGCAAAACGGCGCTCCGAAAAGGAATAGTGCTTTTAGTCACGTTTTATCCCAGTTAGCTTCCTCGCTCTTGTCTATTTTCCAGTGGTAACAATGGGAAAAACTAAAGATAAGAAAATTACAAGGGGGACGACAAATGAAACAGAGGAGCGAGATTACAGGGAGGCACTAGTGGCCGACATGAAAGCAATCGGTTAGAATTTGCCCTGCGCAATTTCTTTGGCTACTGGCTCCAGGTAAAGATTTGTCTTTATCCAAGGACTTTTCTCTTTTCTTGAGCGTTTCATCACGACGAAGCGACTTTGCTATTTATGAAAAGCATTTCGCGAGTGTAAACTTAAATGCTAATTATTTAGAATAGGAGCCGTTTTGCCGGGAAAAGCTCGCTGAGGAGTTTACGATTTACAAAGATTATAACGCCTTTATAATTTATTAACTTTTTTTTTTTTTAAGTTTTGTTTGGTCTAACTTTAATTTGGGCGAGAAAAAAATTTCGGCAAAAGTAGCCCGCGAACGTCTGGAGTAACCCTAACAGGATTTGCGAATTTGCCGAAGATCGTAATCACAACTACAAGTAAAACCGCCTCGCTAATTGTCGTCATGGCACCAAGCAAATGTCTTGACATGAATGGAAAGATCCGAGCGTTTCTTCTCCCTGTCCGGGGCGAGTGGGATCTGGTCGGGGGAGGGGGGCTGGGTGTTTAGCGGTCTGCTGAACAATTTGTCTCGTCAAGCTGTGCCGCGACCTTCATTTATCCACCGTCAACAAGCTTGTCACGGACGCTTCAAGTAAGAATTCAATGACACATCAGAATTTGCGAACAGTGAATTAAAATTTCACTTCTTTCAACAAGAATTCGTTTACCCTCGACGAACGAAAATACAAATCAGGGCAGAGCTGCTGTGGGAAGAGTTGGAATCGTGGGTGTAGACAATAGGGTGGGTTTTCATGATACAGGCCCATAAGGGTACCACTAAATCTCCCAAAAAATCCTGGTAAGTTTACTAATACCATTATCAATTTATTTAAATTTTTCACTCTACATTATTAACATCCATTTTTAGATTTCCTATGAATTTTATAGGGTCGGTGGGGTGTCAGTGGGTGATCAGCATACCGGGGGTCACCTGTTTTTGGAAGTTTATACAAAGCTGGCTATCAACAACGTCTAAAAAAGAACTAAAGGGAAGCAAACCGGGAAAGCAAACGGTAAAGGGTCGTTCATCTTGCAATGCAGTGTTGACATGCCTATGAATAAAGCAGAATGATCACCACAGAATGCCACCTGTTTTATGGTATTCCAACTCGCTGGAGATATTGTAAAACCGTTTTCTGGTAAAATAATAAACTAGTAGAAACCGACTCAAATATTAAATATTTTAAGCAAGAACCGATACAAGGTAGATTTGCGTGATTTACTAATGTCTTTTATAGTATGGGTAAACTGGTCCTTGATGAAAACAAGAATTCTGATTGGTTCTCTGAGAGGTACGAATTTTGCAATACGGAGCGCCAAGATGGAAGATGTACCGGTCACGAAGCAGTGCATATAGGTTGCCAAACTGTTCCCATTTTCTGTTTCCATTTTCTCGCACATTAAAAAAAAATGCGAGAAATGTTCTGTTTTCAATTTTAGTCATTCATGTCGGAGTTCCAGTGCGAATTTTACTTTCCAGAACCGTTAACAGAAGAATATAATAAACCTTATGAAACTAGCCTGCCACAAGTTCGGTCCGCGCTGGGGAAATACTGATCTCGTTCCTTTTTGCAAGTTTATGTACCTATTTCCAACCACTATTTCCCAGTACGGAACTTCACAGTACTTCAATAACAGCTATATATTTCGATACCCAAACCAGCCTTCTACATGTGCAATTAGAATTTACTGTCCACGGTTGCTTGCTTTAAAAATTTCAAATATTAATATTTTCCAAATATAGAGGGGCTTTTAGCGCAAAATTGTAAGTAAAAAGCTGAGAGGAAAAAGGGCGTAAGTGAACTTTTCTGCCGATTTTAAGTTTTCATCAATTTTTTTTATTACTGAAGGCCTGGATTGCTAAATTACAAAAGATATCATGATATTAAATATAACTGAGCAGTTCAGCCCTTCAATAACATAACAAATACATTTGGAAAATTCAGCTCAGCCTGACAAATCCCAAGAACGAATCAGTGGGCCAGTAGGGTGACGTCTAGCAAGCAACATCCATGGGGAAGGGTGTGGGAGAACTTTCCAAGCAAACCACCACTACCCTAGGTATGTAGCCACCTCATTGTGGAAGCTACAGGATTGAGCAGCACAATGGAGGAGAACTGCCCCCCCCCCCCCCCCCCAGCTGGTGGGCTTACATATCCCAGGGAGTTCCCACCAATTCCCTACCCCAGGTGGAGGCACTTCCTCGACAATCACCCACTCACCACTAACTTATCCTTCCAGGGACTCATCAGTTCTTGGCAAGAACAGGTGAGTCAAAGGGTGTGTAGCTCTCAATCTCACATATATACGGCCGGCTAATCTTTGCGTAAAGCGTTGTATGACCCATGTTTCACCGGCTCCACAGGAAGCAGGGATTTAAGGACACAGACGCGCTTGTGCATCGCCCAGGTTCCCTGATCGAAACGTTATCCCGTGCCAAATCTCAGCTCACTAGCTCTTAATCTCACAGAGATACCTGACCTTCTTAAGCACACATTCCATCCTGCCTACTTGCACCTTTTTACTTAACTGTTGCATTGTGGGTAATCCTTATAGACCAGGATCCTCTGCAAATAAACAAGATTCAGTTATAGTAAGATTTAGTTATAGTAAGTCGCCATTGGGGCCACGGAATCCAATCCAAACATAGAACAACACAAGGCAAATGGGCCCCGAGTCCCGCTACTTTGCTTTCTTTCCAAAGCTTTCAACAATTTACGCCACCAGCCGCTTGAAAACTTCACCATAACTTGACTTCGTCTGGCTCAAGAGGACGGCAATTCAAGCATTGCCGACCTCGTAACACCCCTTAGTTCTTCAAGAGTTGAACGTGACTTGCGGGCTTCCAGACTTATTGATGTCTGTCCACCAGCAGACGGAGAAATCGCTCGATAACAGCCCAACAAATGCCGTCTTCGTCAACAACCACCTATCGATCGTGACAGTTAGAGATCGAGTATGCCTGGGCCAGCATTTCCTTTCTGGGAAATCAACGCACTTTATTTAAAAGTTACTCAGCAAGGCAGACTATATTCTGGCTGGAGTTTGAACTTTTCACATCACAAACTAACCCAATTTTTGCTGCCTGTCTTTGGCTCTAGAAAGCAATGCATTTTGTAAGGACTGGAATGGACTCTCGGATAACCAAGCTACATCCATTCAGCCTTCTGTTTCACGTGCAACGGCGCGGCAAAACGGTATCTGCATTGGGATCGGCTATTCATCGAGTTACCAGTTGAGTTGAGTTTCTATGGAACGCCAACACTGTCTTATGTGAACCTCTTTCATTATATGCGGTGCATTTTACGTTATATGCGGTGCATCTTACATTATATGCGGTGCCTTTCACATTATACGCAGTGCTTTTCTTATTATATGCGGTACTTTTGTCATTATATATGGTACTTTTGTCATTATATGTGGTACCTTTGTCATTATATGCAGTGCTTTCGTCATTATATGCGGTGCTTTTGTCATTATATGCGGTGCTTTTGTCATTATATGCAGTGCTTTCGTCTTTATATGCGGTGCTTTCGTCGTTCTATGTGGTGATTGTGTCATTATATGAAGTAGTTTTTACATTATATGCGGTACTTTGTTTGTCATCATTATATGAGGTTCTTTTGTTGTTATATGCGGTGCGTTCTTCATTATGAGGTGATGATTCCCCGGGGTCTGGGTAGGTGCTTGTGAAAATCCACAATGCCATGGGCACCGATATCGAGGATCCGCCATTTTGTTTCCGTTCTTGCTTCTGTCGTGTTCTCTTGGAGACCTCGAAATGGACACAGTCTTAAAGAGACTGAAACTCGAAGATCTGACTGAGAAATTTCAAACTGAACGCATTACTCCGGACATTGTTTGCAAGTTGTCGGTACACGAAATGGAAATGTTAGGAATAAATACTCGCAGTGATATGATGTCTTTGCGTATAGAATGCACCAAATTTGGGGGAGAAGCACCGAAGAAACTCGAGGGAACGTGTGGTGCCCCCATTTTCTTTATTCCACAGTCTGTGCTTGGTTATTTGCTACAAGAGGGATTTACAATCAAGGAAATATCTTCGATCCTTGCTGTATCGGAGCGTACGGTTTACCGGAGGATGAGGCAATACGGATTGAGCAAGTTCGAGTTCACTGCATCAGGGTTGGTAACGTTACCTTACATATAGGGGTTAGTTGGAACACGATACATGCAGTCATTCACTAGCCGTCACGCAACAAAAAATCATAGGTCACCGTTTCGCAGCGAAACTCAGAGGTTTTCATAATTGCAATCTACGCAGTAGATGGGTTTTTCGTGCAAAAACATGAAAGAAACCTCAAAGATTGGGATAATGCAGAGTGAAGATAGACAGAGAGCAAATCAAATTCGTCTTAAAATCACGGAACTGTCTTTATTGATTTATTTTTTTTCGTGAAACCGCCTCAGGTTATGTTTGCAAGCTTACCCAAGACATTTACATATAGCGGAGCGTTATGTGTAGGGGTGAATTGGCAGTTGAAATAGTTTACGTGGGCCTTTTTTGGGCAGAAAACAACTCAGATACGTAGTAATAGCTCAGAACTATCTTTGATGTCTTCCTTGAAACCGTCTTGGTTTTGTTAATGTTTACAAGGTTACCTAACATGTTTACATATAGGGGCGCGAAAGCTGAACAGTAATAGCTGAACATACTCTATGAGTTCGCAATTTTATAATGATGCGTACGTGAATAAAACTAGGGCGTTGACTAAAAACGTGTGCTCTACAGTTTTCTAAATTCCCTCGCGGAAAATGTAATAGGACCTCTAATAGCTATCGATGAGCATGAAACTTCAAATTCCTAGGGAAAATGTAGTATCGAAGCACGTTTACCCTTCAAGATACTATTAATGATCACTGGAAAATACGTGAGAAAATAAGAAATAAAAATGAGGGGTTTCAAAAGTAACATCCTCCACCCATGTTTTTAGTGATTTATCATGTGATATATACGCTACGAAAGGAATCGAGTTACCTCATTGGCCTACAATTCCTGCAGGATTCATTCGTAAACAAATTGGAAAAAATTGGCGTTCCTTGAGTAGTTGAGTTGCTTTCTGCTCAAGACAGGTCCACAAAAACTATTTCAACTGCTAATTTCCCCCTATATCATATGTAACGAGCCCCTATATGTAAACATGTTGGGTAACCTTACGTTAACAAAACCAAGACTGTTTCACGGAAAGACATCTTTGAGTTTTCCTTCATGTTTTTGCACGAAAAGCCCATCCACTGCGTAGATTACAATTATGAAAACCTCTGAGTTTCGCTACGAAACGGTGACCTATGATTTTTGTTGCGTGACGGCTAGTGAATGACTGCATGTATCGTGTTCCAACTCACCCCTATATGTAAGGTAACGTTACCAACCCTGATGCAGTGAACTCGAACTTGCTCAATCCGTATTGCCTCATCCTCCGGTAAACCGTACGCTCCGATACAGCAAGGATCGAAGATATTTCCTTGATTGTAAATCCCTCTTGTAGCAAATCACCAAGCACAGACTGTGGAATAAAGAAAATGGGGGCACCACACGTTCCCTCGAGTTTCGTCGGTGCTTCTCCCCCAAATTTGGTGCATTCTATACGCAAAGACATCATATCACTGCGAGTATTTATTCCTAACATTTCCATTTCGTGTACCGACAACTTGCAAACAATGTCCGGAGTAATGTGCTCAGTTTGAAATTTCTCAGTCAGATCTTCGAGTTTCAGTCTATTTAAAACTGTGTCCATTTCGAGGTCTCCAAGAGAACACGACAGAAGCAAGAACGGAAACAAAATGGCGGATCCTCGATATCGGTGCCCATGGCATTGTGGATTTTTCACAAGCTCCTACCCAGACCCCGGGGAATTATCACCTCATAATGAAGAACGCACCGCATATAACGACAAAAGCACCTCATATAATGATGACAAACAAAGCACCGCATATAATGTAAAAACTACTTCATATAATGACACAACCACCACATAGAACGACGAAAGCACCGCATATAAAGACGAAAGCACTGCATATAATGACAATAGCACCGCATATAATGACAAAAGCACCGCATATAATGACGAAAGCACTGCATATCATTACAAAAGTACCACATATAATGACAAAAGTACCACATATAATGACAAAAGTACCGCATATAATAAGAAAAGCACTGCGTATAATGTGAAAGGCACAGCATATAATGTAAGATGCACCGCATATAACGTAAAATGCACCGCATATAATGAAAGAGGTTCACATAAGGCAGTGTTGGCGTTCCATAAGTTTGATTTGCATTTGAATTAAGTTTGAGTTAAGATTGAGTTACAGTTTTTCGCCATTAAAAGTAGACTAAGTAAATATTCAGTACAAGTCACTTCGAAAACTGTTTTCTCCGTGTTAAAAGATGTAAAAGCATAAAATTTTGCAAAATGGCATGGCTTTCAATGATCAAAACCATTTTATAATAATTACACTTATAACGGCATCATTCTCGTTGCTGCCGTTGAGTCTGTCGACTTCAAAACGATGTCTTCTTACAGGCATACATTGGCTTTATTGTTAAGCCAGTTAAAGCCGGCCCGGCGGCTAAACGATGAACCGTATTTGTCGTCCGGCATCATAGTCGATCATCACAAGAACGCCGTAAAGGAAAGAGGAAAACATCTGACGAAGTGAGCCCGCATTACGCTTTTTGCTCATAACCGCTGAAATTCTAAAAATTAGTGCTACAAGACGATTGTCACGTTTGCTACTCACGGAAGTTTAGTGATGTTGGCAGTTAAACGAACCGAGCATTTAAATGTGTGAGAATGTTTGACCTAGTCACAAATGTTGGAAAACCATTTCACTGCAAAGTTGAGAGACACAAGATGTTGAAAGTAATGCTTGATTGTTTGGCCTGGCCTTGATGATATTATATTTTTCTTTAAACACTCACCGCCAAAAATGCAAATTGACACTTATAGATTTTACTCTGTCTAACGCCAGACGATTTTACTCGTCAATGGGGAAGCCCTCCTCAGTTAAAGAGCTATTAAGTGGGAATGCATGCTAATCTCTACTTAGGTCCGCTATGAAATGCAGTTGCCTAACTACATTCCCAGCCAAAAAGATGGTGACACCAACCCAAAATACAACCCCTTTCCCCCTTTTCAATGTTGATCGCGCTATAACTTTGGCCATTCATGAGAAAAGTCAATAGTTTTTCCCCCTACAACTTCGAAAAGGGGGGAAGGGATGAACTGATTTGTGGCATCAAGTGTCCCAGAAATTTATGACAGAGATTGGGTGGAGTCTAAAACAAAGGTCACTTTCAGCCCGGTTAGCTGGGATCCCAGCATCGTAATGCCGGGATCTCGGCTAACCGGGCTCATGTAATCGCAAACTTGATTTTTTGGTGTTTTTGTCAGACGTGCCGGGATCTCGGTTAAACGAGCCAACCCGGCTCATGTAATCGGCCCCTTAGACCTGCAGCCCGGATTGTGTCACGGTGCTTGGTTATGGGAGAGTGTCACGTCACGCGAGTTTACTTTGTGACTAGAAAGGTCACGGGTGCGATTCGCACTGTTTTTCGGATTCGATACTGGCCCCTTTCTAAGCTTGTTACTAATCAGTGAAAACACTATGAAATGAAATTTGTTTCGCTCACATACATAATACTTACATACTTGATTGGCCGCTCCCCATAGGGGCTTTTCAGAGCCAATGAAACACAACGAAACGACAGAACAGAACAACAACAACTGTTAAGAATCCCAACTGGCTGAAGGCAAACCAGTTGGCTATTTGCAAGTACAGCTGGGAAGTTGAACCAGGGGATACCAGGACCAAATTCAATGAGTGGTCAGAGCGGGTCTTGAACCCGGGATCTCCGGATCTCAAGGCAAGCGCTCTAACCACTGGGCCACACTGCCTCCTCCACCTCCTCCTCACCTTCTGTTTCCCGTTTCTACGTGGTAAGACTTGGGATTTTTGCGCGGTCCGGGACCTGGTTCTCGCGCAATGGAATGTTGATAGTTAACCAGAGAGTCGTTAAAAAAGGTCCACAAACAAGTTTTGAAATCAGAGTATTGAAATTGAAAGTACGTCTATAATCTGTAGAGCAAAAAGCAGCCCTAAACAAATTAAAAATTTAAGTTTATATCCCTCCAAAGCTTGACTTGAATAACTACAGCTATATTATGTTAAACCTGGATTGAAACCAGCGAAAAATGCAAGAAAAATATATTTTCCAAACCGTACCTGAACACGATTAGCATCGACTGTCAAGAGCTTTGCTGACGTAGCATGGCTGTGTACCCGCGACGAGCTACAGAAAGAGCGCGAAAAGTTAAGCCTCGTTCAGGTGTGAGTGTGAGTGTCTGACACGAAAAGGCTTGAGCCTACGATCCAATCAACAATCAGTCCCGGGTCAAAGTCAATAGTATGTTGTGTTCAAGCAAATATAATTATATAAACTAAAAATCTTGTTAATTGTGTACTTTTTATTATTTAGTAGAGTGGAGAATAAACAAGATGAAATTAAAACAAACAAATCATACAACGTAAATAGCCCCCTGAGAGAACCTGTGGCTACTAGCAAGACACTAAATCCAGACAGATTAAAGAAAATAAAATGAAATCGATAAACATTGGCATAGAGGCTGACATGTTGATCATTTCCGAGTCCACTTCAACTCCGTTTTTCACAGCAGGTTAAAGCACGAATATTGACATGGTTATCAGATGAGTTGATTGCCTGTCGACGACGCCATATGCATCCTAATCCTTTTTTTCAATCGGAATACTCATATTCAAAGGAAACCTTAACATTTATCACTTTAGCACATAATACTTGAGTAATGGTGATACAGTATCCATTTCCTGTTACGCTCTTTCTCCATTGATTCGGTGAAATGAGACGAAAGGATTGTGTATATTCGGCTATTTTTTTATCGTCACAACGGTAATTGTTCGTCGCTTTTGAGAACTGCATGTTCATTTTTTGCTCTCTGTCTCCTTTATACTATTAGTTTTCCATTTTACACCTCAAAAAGGCATATATATATATATTTTTTCTACCTCTGAAAACCTTGCAAACTATCCCTCAAATAGTGAATTTTTGACGGCCTAATAATTTAGTACAGTCAAATAATTTGGCATTCTCTAAAGAAGGAGCAAAAATTATGTACCGTAAGACGGTTTCTTGCCCTCCATGACTGCCCTCTTCCCAAGATGTTTACAGGATCTGACTTATGGAATATCAGCCAGCTCCCCTCCAATAACTCGGAAATGCCTTTGCCATTTTCCGAGTTAAAAATGGGTAACGATGACTCCCGAAGGTAAAAGAGCTGCAAGTTTATCGCTGTTCATTCATTTATTCTTCAAGCCAACTTCTCTTTCGTTCCATTGTAGGGAAGGGTACAAATTGTTGATTATTTTTCCCTAGTGGCTTCATCAAGCAGAATAAAAACATAAATGAACGTGCGCAGTGCATGCAGTTCGGCAGAATCCTTAAAATAGAAACATAACTATCTGATTCCCAGATGATGAATCAGGAAAGCTACATTGGGACTCATTGCACTGTTCTCGCACAATTATAGTTGTGTATGTTGCCAAGTATGCCTTTAAAATTAGCATTGAGATAAATTAGTACAAATTTTCGTATACATTGCTTTCCATGCTTTTATTTCTAGACTGCTTGGTGACAATGAAATAAGTGAACTCCCCGAAAAGGTTTTCTCAGGGCTCACAAGTCTGCGATGGTTGTAAGTGTTGTGCCCTAAATAATCTGCTAAGCGCCTGGTCACAAAGGTTTGTTTGACTTAGTTATCACTAAGTGACTCAAACAAATATTTTAAATGAAATCTGAGAATTGAGTAGTTGATAACCCTTATAGGTCTACAACAAAATTGCATTTGGACCTTGGCCTTCTAAGCATAGAGATGGGGTTAGAGCTTGTACCCAACATAGCGGACATTTACTCCGGTTAGTTTACGGCATACATCTTTAATTTAGACATCCATGTTATAGTCAATTGACACCTGTCAAAACAAGGTATTCGCTGACCAGTATCACTTGACCATATCGCGGGCTCAAATTTCGAGCTCACCGATTGATTGAAAAGCAATTGATATGCTTTTGCTTTCTGAGGTTGCATCTAGCAGTTAATTGTGGCCGAGTCAGTCGCCCCTGTTTCTGATTTCATTTGTGTGTGACAAATCATCGCCCCTGTTAGTAGTATAGGGGGGATGGATAGACGAAATTATTCAAAATGGCGGCCAGTGGGAAACCGGTTTTTGGATTAGGGTTTATAATGAGATGCATAACACGTAGGTGTACGAGTGTATATTCAAGATGGCGGCCAAGGGTTTGAATGAACTGCACGTCATATATTTGGTTTGAATTGTATTATATTTTTTCTTTTATTTGGATTTAAGTGTAGTGTGTTCTGGTGGTACGGTTCCGCCCAACCAGCCGGGTAGTATCGCGCTTATATAGGGAAAGAATAATGGAGTAGCTAAGAACCAATGAGAAGGCACTGACGTCACAGTCAAACAAGTTGAAACAATTTTAAGGGTTGTTTAGAAAAACCAGTTTTGAAGATGATGAGTATTCAAAAGGATCTCCTTAATAATGTAGACTAGAAAAAACCCGTCAAATCGGTTTGCTTTTCTTCCTTATGGCACACCCTGAAATGGACACGTGTATAAAGGTAATGGAAAAAATATTCCAATTCAAAGATGGACCGAATGATCGAACAGCAGATTTTTGCTTTGGAGATGGACGCATTAACAAACCGTTTGTAACGACTGCAATTGGACAACAAAATCGTAACCTTACTTAACGAACTTTGGGATAAGATGAATAAGGGAGGCTGTCGCAAAGTTGAAATAACAAGTAATGAAGATGAAATGGAAGTCACAATTGGAGAGCTAATGGTTCCAACATTTTAGTTTACGAAAGAAAAGAAATTTTCCCGTCAACTTCGTTGTATTTTGAACTCAGCGCTACAAAATGAACACTGGCTACGGGCAAACATTCATCAACTATTTGTTAGCGAGTGGAAGAGTGACTATTTCTGACATGCAAGATGGAACAGCAATGACACGTTCACTCTCAAGAAGTAAAAGTAAAAAGGCGTTATATTTGTATCTTCGTATTTACAAGCAAATTTAAGTATTTCCAAGCAATGCGAACTAAAAATTAAAGTATCTACAAACAAACAGAACCTTTGTATTTACGAGCAACCACTGAAAAGTTAAAGTATTTACAAAGAATAAGAATCTCTGTATTTACAAGCAAGAACTTAAAAATTAAAGTATTTACAAACAATAAGAACAAATGCTATTTACAAACTAGATAAAACCTATTCAACAACATAACTTTGCCTTTTCAATTCAGCGAAAGGGATGAAAAATGAATTAGCAAAGATTAATCGAAAAGCAGTCGCTGTATTTAGAAATAATGGTCTATGAGCTTTTCAAGTAATCTTTGACAGTGATCACATCCTTCAGGAGTCTCACTGTTCTCATTTTCATCCACGTTTCCGCATGCAAATATACACTGAATTGCAAAGGCAAACTCGTGTTGTTGAATAGGGTTTAACCCTTTATTAAAATATATACAGGCTATACATCTTTCATAGTATTCAGTGCTCGGATGATTGTCGGGACAAAGCTGAAAGACAGAACGCCGACAAATAAGTTACTGAAAGAGCAATTAAGAATAACAAAAGACGCTGATTTCTTTGAAGAAACCAATTTTAAATCTTACCGCCACAATGCGGGTCATAAATGCCGTGTCAGCCGCTAGTGCTTCTGCATGCGGCTTACAAAATGCTTTCCGGCACATGGCGAACTGTCTCTTTCTGGAAAAGTGTCCTCAATTGTACCATCTACGATGGCGTTCTATTACACATTGACGACTTCAGTTATTCATTTACTATTGTATAAAACGCTGTTTAAAAATTACGGACAAACGTAGATCATGCTTCTGCCGCTATAAGTGAAAGATTTAGAGAACAACAAGCGTAGTTTCGTAAAATATAATGACCTCCTAAATTTCTTATTTTTTGCCTTGCGTCCAGGTTTTACAATATTCCCCAGCCTGGCTGTTTTGGCTGTTAACAGTCCCGTTAGTACATTTCGAGTGGGATTGGTTACTGAGGCACTTTTTCTCCGAGCAACTCCGAGTTGCTGCGAGCAAATATGAGTACCGGTAAGTCCCTGTAGAGGAAGCAACTTGTAACGACAGAGTTCCTCCCAGCAACTTCGAACAAGTCCGAGCAGCTCCGAGTAAATATGAGTAGGTGCCTGCCACGAGGGGGAAGCAAATACCAACGACAGAGTTGCTCCGATGAACTCCCAGCATCTCCGAGCAGCTCCGAGTAAATATGAATAGGTCCCTGTAGGGGGAGCAACTGGCAACGACAGAGTTGCTCCGAGGAACTCCGAACAACTCCAGGCAACTCCGAGCAACCTCCGAGTAGCTCCAAGCAAATATGAGTAGGTTCCTGTAGCGGAAACAACTAGCAACGACAGAGTTGCTCCGACCATTTCCGAGGAACTCTAAACAACTCCGAGCAGCCGTCGAGTAGCGTCGAGCCTTGCAGGTCCTCTTGATCCCAGTGCGTCAGTGCCAGTGGAAGTAATGTTAATGTGATTAAGTGTACCAACTTTCGCAATACTGTCTCTTCCTTACTTCATAAGAAAAGTCGTTATCTTCAGTCAATTCCGTGTCTTTAGGAAAATGTTCTAGGTCAAACAGACTGTTCAGCAGGTACTTCCGCTTACTTATAGCAGCTTCTACAGCCTCTGTATAATCCATGTCATCGTCGTCCTTTAAACTACGTATTGTTTGCATAACCTTCTTGTGCACTGGATCAGTTTTGAGGTCGCGGTACCACCTTACATATTGCAAATATAAATGCCGTAGCTTTTTGCGGTAAACAGGAAGCAGATGATTAGTGGCTTGTACCTGAGCATCATCCTTTGGCAAACCCTGACGTAAATTTTTTTTGCACCTGCCCTTCCCAAGCTGAGTTTAGGTCACTGATAACTTCTTCTCGTAGTTTATCCCATGGATCAACTTCCTCATTTTCTGTGCCACTCTCTGTATCGCCATCATCAGTTTCTTCCCCATCATCGTCTTTGTCCTCGTCATCGTCATCATCACCAACCTCGTCGTCCTCGGCTTCATCTCCATCTTCATTTAAATTATCCTCTTCATTATCATCCTCGTAATATTTTTCAGCTCTTCGTTCCAAACCCCTTTCCTCATCTGAAAAGCTGTCCATTGTTTCTTCATCATCAAATCGTTTTGGGCAACTCACTGTCTCGTGTCGATCTCTTTTGAACTTGCGCCTAAATGCTCTCTGACAGAATTGACAAGAATGCATCATTCAAAGTAAGGGCTGAAAACTAGTGTTTCTTGAGAAATTAGGAGAGGTGTGTTCTGAGCTTTTGTTGTGATATTACCAATATATAGCGACAAGAACAATGGATTGGCCCCGGAGCCAATGAGGTAGAGGTGACATCATAAACGGCCAATGAGAAGCCACTGAGGTTAAATCAAGAGGGCTATTATTCCCGAACGTTTC
>NW_027180147.1:80000-92500 GCF_036669925.1 Montipora capricornis | reverse complement strand
CATGTCAGAAATAGTCACTTTTCCACTCGCTAACAAATAGTTGATGAATGTTTGCCCGTAGCCAGTGTTCATTTTGTAGCGCTGAGTTCAAAATACAACGAGGTTGACGGGAAAATTTCTTCTCTTTTGTAAACTAAAATGTTGGAACCATTAGCTCTGCAATTGTGACTTCCATCTCATCTTTATCACTTGTTATTTCAACTTTGCGACAGCCTCCTTTATTCATCTTATCCCAAAGTTCTTTAAGTAAGGTTACGATTTTGTTGTCCAATTGCAGTCGTTACAAACGGTTTGTTAATGCGTCCATCTCCAAAGCAAAAATCTGCTGTTCGATCATTCGGTCCATCTTTGAATTGAAATATTTTTTCCATTACCTTTATACACGTGTCCATTTCAGGGTGTGCCATAACGAAGAAAAGCAAACCGATTTGACGGGTTTTTTCTAGGCTACATTATTAAGGAGACCCTTTTGAATACTCATCATCTTCAAAACTGGTTTTTCTAAACAACCCTTAAAATTGTTTCAACTTGTTTGACTGTGACGTCAGTGCCTTCTCATTGGTTCTTAGCTACTCCATTATTCTTTCCCTATATAAGCGCGATACTACCCGGCTGGTTGGGCGGAACCGTACCACCAGGACACACTACACTTCAATCCAAATAAAAGAAAAAAATATAATACAATTCAAACCAAATATATGACGTGCAGTTCATTCGAACCCCCGGCCTCCATCTTGAATATATACTCGTACACCTACGTGTTATGCATCTCATTATAAACCCTAATCCAAAAACCGGTTTGGTAGAATTTCCCACTGGCCGCCATTTTGAATAATTTGGTCTATCCATCCCCCCAATACTACTCCTGTTTATGATTTGTGCCTGAAGAAATGACTGCTGACCCAGGCAATATAATTTTCTATCAGATACTGTAATCTTTGATTTTCAAAGTAAAAGGAATCGCTGTAAATATTTGAAGATAACTGAGCTTTAATAGCTATGCTGGACCTTCGATATCGTTCTGCCTCGTGACTCAAGTTGCCCAGAACACCTCGAGAACTCGGTGAACAATACCGATACCTCCTTCCCTGCGCGCTCAGTTGAGCAAATCGAGATTGCTTTCCCCTATACATATCTACCAATTTACAAATTAATTTACACATTTTCCCTTTTTATGCGGGGACTTCCAGGTTCCTTCCTTGTTGCGGGGGCAAATATCGAGTTTAGTTTCATAGTTTGAAAAATGTTACAGGTGCATGAAAGAAGACTGAATTTGTGACTCAACCAAAGCACATGACCGGTTCCGCTGTTGAGATTTAAAAGTACCGTCTGTTAACCTACATCTACTGATTTTTACCATTTATTTTTAATGTAATAAGACTGTGATAAGGCAAAAGTTTGTTTATAATTTATTCTCATAATTATGTAGTCCAAAAGATATTTCTAAAATGCGTGTTTGCACTTCATCGAATGGTGGCTATCGTTGTGCTTCAAAAAAGTAAAAAAAATAATATCACAATAACAAAAACCTTACTGGAGTCCTGCCTCCCTAACCCTAACCCTAACCCTAAAGGATTCACAGTCCAAACCTAGAGAAGTGAATTAAAAAATAGTATGAAAAACGAGGACGGACAACTTCGAGCGAAAGAAAACATATACATACGGTAAAAAATCTAAAACAGTAAAAAAAAAAAAAATAAATTAATAAGAAGACGTTTCGCTCAGTGACCTTCATCAGTTGCAGTGCAAGTGATCAATAAACTACAATTTCGTTAATAAGTTTACAGTACAAAAGATGACATAACATTACAAAGAAGATTACATAACAGGGCTTGATCTCGGTAATTACTAAGCGGAAAACAATGCGAAACAAAAATACGAGAAAAACAAAACAAAAAATATAAATGGGCGAATACAAACATACAAATAAAATGAAAAAAAAAAAAAAGAAAAAGTTGTCGAGTCAACTGAAAGTGTCAAGGAACCAGCGTTAAAATTGCAAAAGGGCGACAGTTTTAACAAAATTCCCCCCCCCCCCAAAAAAAAAAAAAAAAAAAAAAAAAATTTGAAACATGACGCCGCGGCAAGGCACAACAGGCGCCCCGAACCGGGCCCTCAAACAACAGCATTGTAATAAATTCCCAGATGGGGGCCCCCGAGATTACCTAGCCCTAGCAAAGCTAAAAAGATCCGAGGCTGGGACCTTTGAACAATTAAATTGGGATGATCGCCAAATTTGCGAGTTACCTCTACGTTAATTATAGTTTATTCCGTTTTTTTCGAGTGAAATTCTTGACGCTTATTCAAGCCAAAAGGTGCCAAAGAGAACAACTGTGCACTTCAATATGCCTCTTTAGTGATTAAGAGTTTTTCGATGGTACATGAATTGTTTGCAGTCGTCTGCTTTTGATTAATGCATTGGAATGGAAAGTCGCTTAAATCTTGTGGTATTTTGTTGAAGTGCACCGCTACCTCACGAGTCTTTTTTTTAGTGATCATAGCAGACTTGTGGTTGCGAAATCTAACTCTAAAGTCGGTTGTTCTAGAACCAATTTATTGCAGGCGACATTTGTACACGAAGCCAAATAAATAACGTTTTTTGAATCACAAGAAAGTTTTGATCGTATCTTATAACTCTTGCCACTTTGAAAACTTAGGAAAGTATTTTTAGTCAACCAAAAAATTGTGACAGAGATCGCATCTTGTTCTTTTACATTTAAAACAACCCTTAACCTCAACAAAAATTTGGTTTTATCGACGGAGTTGATAATGTAAATTGGCCACCGTACAGAGATTCTAAAAGCTGACGTTTCGAGCGTTAGCCCTTCGTCAGAGCGAATCCGATTCGCTCTGACGAAGGGCTAACGCTCGAAACGTCAGCTTTTAGAATCTCTGTACGGTGGCCAATTTACATTATCAACTCCGTTGATAAAACCAAATTTTTGTATACTACTTCCCCACCGACGCAGCACCACAGTTTCTTTAGAAACTACCCCTTCATCCTTAACCTCAACAGCCTCTTCGTGTTCGGTGTTAGGGCCATAACGGGATGGCGCCAACAGTTCCTTAAGGTTGTTAGATCGGCGAAAAGAGGCTATGATGGAATTTGAAGGAAAAAAGTTCTTTTAATTTAGGGTTGGATTCCAAAATAACTAGGTGTTTTCTAATGAAGTGATCTAATCTACATCAGGTAAATTTGGATTAAATGTGCCGGTCACAAATGGGAATAATTTCCTCTTAGATCTGGCACGAGTTCGAAGTAGATCAATTATAGGTATGGTTGAGGCCTGAAGACATTGATCATCCACTAATTTAGAAGGTTAACCCTGATTAACTAGATAACCCTTGTATCCAGTCGTTTTCTCCGCAAGAAAAACGTGTTCGGAGCAGTTTCTTTGTAACCTTGTCGCTACGCCATAGGGATGGCCTTGAAAACGTGTTTAGGATGAGCACTTGATGGTGGGAGGTACAAATGGCTATCAGTTGGCTTTGAATAAACGTCCGTCTGAATATAACCCTCGAAAAGGTGTAAATTTAAATCTAGTACATGGAGCTCGCGTTCGGAAAAAAATTATAATTCAAATTTTATAGTAGGGTATAAAGAATTCAGTAAACTCATTAAGTGTGGGAAGGCCTTGTTGCCAGAGATCAAAAACATCGTCACGGTATCGCCACCATAAGGCCGGCCTTATGGGGCCAAAAAATTTAGCTTGAAAATCTATTTCCCCCATGGCAAGATCCACTTAACTACAGGCGTTCTTTGGGCCAATAGCGGTGCCATGAATTTGTAGATTTTTTTTTAACCGAATGATTGCTCTTCAAACAAATTTCTACCGCTTCTAAAATGCAATATTAGCATTGAGTAAAGCTGGGATCAGCAAATGCTGCAAATGAACCAGAATAAAAGCGAAATGGGGATTAATTGCAGTGATCTCATCATTTTGCTGAATATACTTTGAGGTGATTCCTCAGTATTGCATTGCACATCCTGTACTGCGCATATGGTGTGTCGATATTTATAAATTGGCCAAATTTAAAACATTGTAAATATGGTGTAAGTAGATCATACACGCTGAAACAGTTCTCAAAGCACGTGAGAGAATTTGTCAATGACCCATAATTCTTTGCGAATAAGCGTGCGCATTCCGAGAACATGGCGAATTTTGTTGCTTCGATCTACGAGAATCGAGATAGACAGGTACGAAGGTGTCTTACTCTTAAACAAGCACGGCGACCTATATCTTTTATTGCACAATTTTGTTGTACAAATTCTCCCCTTTAAACAAAAAAAAAAGGTTTTAAAAAAATTATCGGAAGGAAAAAAGATATAGCTAAAAACGTACACAAAAGCCCGTCGAAGGATGTCAATTATGATCCTGAAAAGAACGACTCTAGAAACGTTTTGAGTTGACGTCGTTGTAAGTTGTGATTTTTCCATAAACTATATAAGACATTGTATCATGTGCTCTGACTTTCTACCTATCAGGTGTTTTTTCAAGTGTTACTTTACAACCCTCTCGTTTAGCTACCGCAAAATGTACCCTGAGCCGATTAAATAACGCGCGTGATTAGTGTCAGTACAGGCATCAATGGGGTAAGATTGGCCCATAATATCTCTTACGCAAGCACGGTGACTTATCTTCTTTATTATAGTTCTCAAAACGGGGATTAGTAGGGAACATTCAGGGAAAGTTTCCATGCTTTCATTTCTAGAAATCTTAAGGACAATAAAATAACTCAACTCCCAGAAAAGATGTTCTTAGGACTCACAAGTCTACAATGGCTGTAAGTTTCCTCCTCCACATAAACTGTCACAAACTATATAGATAAGCACTTGGTCACTCCACAGAGATTTGATCGAGTTACTTAATGAGTGACTCACAGCTTTTTAAATGAAATCTCAGCGGCTAATTTATAACCCTTTCAAGAAGGAATTTGTAATAAATGGGTTCGCGTAAATATTTTATATTTCTTAAACAGCACGCCTCCCAATTTTTAGAGCTCTCACAATATCATTCCGACTATTACGCGGGAACACTTCGCACTTCAAATTTTTTTCATGATACATTCAGTGAAATCTTCTTGATGAATGCAAGAGGAAACTTTTATTTCTATAAACTGCGTTTGGTTCTGAAAAACCTTCATTTTTCTGTGAGCAGCGTCTACCTCAGTTTGAGTATCCTCTATTTCATATTATTATTATTATTATTATTATTATTATTATTATTATTATTATCATCGTCATCATCATTATCTTCATCATTATCGTTATCATTATCGTTATCGTTATCATTGTTATTATCATCGTCATTATTATTATAATTATTATGATTACGATTATGATTATTATGTAAATTATTGCTGTTTAGGTTGCTATATACTCCTGCAGGGCGAAGCCCAAACGACAATCTTTGGGCACACCAGGGCTATTAGATCTTGCTTTGTGGACGGAACCTTCCTCATTATGTGAGCTGTTCCTAATATGATTGTTTTCTGAAACACACTGAGGCGGATTGGCCAAGGGTTTTTGGTTTTTTTTTTCTGTGTTTTTCCAATCCCTTCTTAATGAGCCCCAGAGCACATACACATTACAGTGTATAACACTGGTACTATTTCTGTTTTCATGTCCCACATTCTGGTTGTTTCAATTGCGAGGTTTTTATCAGTGGTCTTCTAGCTCCGCTTAGCATGCGCTGCTCAGGGATGTGAGAACATCGCCAGGCTCAGTCCAGCATGCGGGGCTTGGCACAGTGGAACGTGAGTATACCGGCACTCGTCAGATCAATGGCAACACGGGATGGTGTTTGAAACGTTGTGGGATGATATCCACTTTGGCCAAGCCGGAGTACGGGGACAGGTGCGTGCCTTCCATGCGGGTCTTGATCTCGGGGTGCCCGATTGGGTGGCGAGAGTACTTGTTGACCGATGGGTACAGAAAAGGTACGTCCACGCACCGGATCTCCTCACCCTTGTTCTTGTCAGGAAGTGGCATAGGGCACGACTGTATTGGTGCGGCCTCCAAAAAAGACCTCTCTGTGGTTAAACAGTATGACGACAGGATAGTCTGTCAGACATGCTTGAATGTCTTTTCGCTGTTGTTTGAGGCAATCCCAGTTACAGTCCCACATGACAACAAGGTTGTACCCGGCCGCAGAGGTGGCCAACTCTTTGGCCAAAGTGGCTTCATAGAATTGACAGGGATGTGTTTTGTTCTGGTTACAGGTTTTACACACACGGTCGAATCCATTTACTTCCAAGGCACATGCAGGGATCTGGATTCGCTGTTCGACGTGGTTGCCTGCATGTGCAACTTGATCAGCCACTGGAAGTCCACGGATTCGTAATCGGGGTAAGCCAACTGCATGAGGGGATCAACCTAATAGGGGATCAACCGCAATGGTGCAGGGCTGCAACCATTTCTCTTACAAATAGCATATGCACTATGAAGCGATGGTGATGCATTTTTAAGAAGGGATTGAAACCCGCTATTGCATCGAATTCTTTCTGGAATCGTCTGGAATCGTCGGCACCCCTCTTTCAGCAACCCCACGTCTGATTGACAATAGACCACGAGCTCCTCCCGAAAAATGAACGCGTAGTTTCTAGCCACAAGAGCATCATGCCAAGTCGTGAATTCTATGTAGTTGACTTCAGACATGCCTTCTGGATCGTAACTGTCCTTAGCTGACTCTTTCTGCCACATCAAAAAGTTTGTTGGCTCTCGAAGCACACCCTACCGTGTGAAGACATCTGATTGCTACCGGGTCCCGTCTGAAAAAAGCTTCTATCCAATGGTATCCAAAGATGATGTAGCCTCGTGATCCAACGAAGTCCTTCCAGAGCAGCCAATACATTCCTGTCCGTCTCCACCGGTCATACCCAGCACAATCTCGACTCCTGCTACTCAGGAAATTCCTGATGACAGCCTTCCCGCTACCTGACATGAGCCATGTGAAGAGAACCACCCCAACCCAGTGATAGACTCCACCGCTAGCAACAGTGAGCCCCAATACAAGTCAACCACACCGCAGATCCACATGCGTACAACGCCGTCCAGCACGTTACAATGACTTTGTTATGGACTCTAACTAAAAAGAATAAAACAGAGTGAACTTTGTTAGTTTTAGATATCAGTTCTACCTCTGTTTCCGTTAGTCCGTTCCTTGCACCTCGACGTTTCTTATCTACCCATACAGCTCGTAACACATTTTTGCAATCTTAGAGAGGAAGAAAAGGAAGTCACGCCAGTATTGTCCAGTGACATGTTAGGTTAACGCTTACTCTGAATTCGGCTCTTGCTGTTTTTCCTCGTCTGTCTGTACTCCCTCGGTTGTCTGCTATCGCTCTGATTGATTAAAGCTACAGTTTTGTTACGAATCGTGTCTCCAAGATATATCCTTGCTCCTTTTACTGGTGGACAATTGATTTTTGTGTGCCACGACAACGAAAAGAATTTGACTCGTCAGAATGCCATTTTGACTGCAATCTGTAATTGACAGGTGTTGGTTAGGACAAAAATAGATTTCTTATAGCCTTTTAAATGTTTCTTTAAAGTAAACAGTGTAAACAAATTAATAAATATTGTGAACAGAATCACCCGATCATTGTGGTATTGCCTGATATTTCTCTTTTGATAATAAGCATTACAGGCCAGACTTAAGCAGTAGGTTCGCCACCAGCACACCATTTCGGCCAAAAAAAGAAAAATTAAATAGGTTATTCGCCGGCCTTGGGCGGTCCGTATAGGGAAAAACTATATACTATATACTCGGTCTCGCGTACTGCCCTCGGCACGGTACTCGAGACCGTTGCGTTCCTTTTGTTCTTATTTCTAAATGAAGCCGTGTGGTTTCGGAACCTTGTTTTGAATTGGTTCGAAACCAAACGGCTTCATTTAGAAATAAGAACAAAAGGAACGCAACGGAGTTGAGCATACACATCTGGTCCCTAAAGGACAGCAAAACGGAATTTGCTATAACCTGGAAAGTACTGGCTCGCGCCAGACCTTATTCAAACGTAACAAAGAGATGTAATCTTTGCATTACGAAAAATTTTTCATTATCTGTAAACCGGGAGCAGGCACCCTGAACAAAAGGAACGAACTGGCGAGTGCGTGCCGGCACGCAACCAAATATTTGATAAGGAATGCTTGAACCATCAACTTATAAAAGGAAAGTTAGCCAGGCAGTGTTTTATGCACCTGACGAGAGAGGACCATCAGGCCCTTTCGAAACAGATCTGTAGTGTTTTAATTTTCCTTTCCTACGCAAGTAATTATAAAGCTCCAAGATTGTAGAGCACTCTTCGACTCAAAGATAAGGTTTTCACGTTTCTATATATATATATATATATATATATATATATATATATATATATATATATATTTCTAGGTGAAGACGTTTTGGTTTAGGCAATGCGCCATCGATATTATACCACTCAAACCTGTTTGCTTGAATCATTTTTTCTTAGTGAGAGGAAATAAATACATTTAAAAGAGCGCTTTCGTTTGTTTCATTCAACAAAGGCCGATAAAATAACAACGGAACTAACCAATCGCAACCAGCAAGAGAAGTGTTGTGCATATTTGAATTTCACGCAACGCGCCCATAAATCGCTATTCGTAAAATGCTTTGGATTATTATCATTGCAGGTACTCCTTTATTGCACGCATTACTATGACATAGATATTATTAAGGTTGTAAACGCGATCCAACGGTAACAGCTAAAAAGGGAACAATTGTTCCTTACGAACAGCTGCGAAAAGGACAGAAAATGAGCAATAAAAGCGAAGCGCTGCGAAACTACACAATGGAGAACAAGCGTTCCTCTTGTCGCAAAACGAAACGATAAAGCCTTTTGGCAACTCACGAGTAGGAACAAATGCTCTTCAAATAATGACAAGGGATTAACGCGTTTTTGGTACAATTTGATTTTAAATCACAGATAAAGGACCAATTTGTTCCACTCGTGATTCGGAACTCGGTTGGTTCCACTTTAACACTAAAGGACCAATTTTTTCCGTATTTTTATAAAAACACGTTCCCATGTTCTCAAAAGGAACACATTTTTAGGAACAATTGTTCTCATGTCATACATTTAAGATCCACTTTGCTCTGCCGGGGTTCGGAACTCGGAACAATTGGTTCCCATGTGATAGAAAGGATCACATTTTTAGGAACAATAGTTCCCAAATAATCCATTAAGGACCACTTTGCTCCGCTCGGGATTCGGAACTCGGAACAATTGATTCCTCTTTTAGCAATAAAGGACCATTTTGTTCCCAAGAAGTAGGAAAGCGCGTTCCGATTTCATCAAAAGGAACACAAAAAACAGGAAAAATCTCGCTTTTCAAGAGGGGACCGTTCTAGAATCAAGAAAAGGAACGCCTCTGAAAAACAAAATTTGCTCAAATACATCGTTAGTTGAAAAGAAAGAGGCCAAAAAGATGACTTTGTAGAACAGAATGGAATACCGAAATTTTTCTGAGGAAATAGAACACTCGATTGGAAAAAGGAAACAAAATTGAAATTTGGGAAATGTTATAGATAGGTAGCTAAATGGCAGTTGCAATTTTCTCATAAACACAGCGATCTTTCTTTATCTTTTGCAAGATGGGTCTTTCAGCCATTTCTTGCTCCTTCACAATTTTGTTTTGTTATTTTTTAATATGCCAGCTTTTATTTCTGGGACCTTCTCTCCCAAATATATTGTTTCAGTATTTGTGGGTGCACTGCTTTTTCAGATCTTTCAGACGGAGTCTCAGTTTCCTTGGCATACGTACGCTGGGTCTGGTCATCACATGGGGAAGATGATGTGCTTGTCTGAATGATGTTTGTCTTGATGCCTTCGAGTTTAGCAACTCTGAGGCGTTTACTTTTAATGACCTCTCTTAGTATATTAGTTAGTTTGCTAACATCATAAGGTATGGCTGTTTGGTCGGGTTTTTGCGTCTCCAAATGTTGTATTATGCCTTCATAACATCGTCATAGTCATCTAGAGTCCATTTTTATCGATTACGCTTTAATTAATTAATTAATTAATCAAGGGATTTGGGGTGTTGGTACTCAGAAGGCCAATGTGAGAAGGTAAATCTAATGTTCTAGTACCATAATTTTGATCCCAGCCTGATTTCCCACTGAAGATCGAGGTCTTTATTTATCCGAGCGACCACCGACGCATCATAATAATCTATTGATAAGAGTTGTCCTTATAATAATGCACTCTTTGTCAATAGCCGGGGTGTTTTGTTTCTTAGCACCACCAATAAGTTGGTTACCTACCATGGCTTTCGAGTCCAAACTCACCCTGTAAGTTTTTTCTGTAGAGCACCCACTTTTAGCCCATTAATTTAGACCCTTACCTGTGGCACAAGAGGTCTTTACCCTGAGCATGGAGCCCAAAGTAGATATTAGGCCACTGGGCAGGAAACTACCTGGTCCTGGTATGGGCAGGATTGGAACAGGCCTGCGCAGCTATCTTCATGACCTGCATGCTACCCTTTGTTGTAGTTGTTGTTGTTATTATCATTATTATTATTATTATTATTATTATTATTATTAATATTATAACGGTAATTCTTTAGCTCTGGTGGATGTTGCACCGACATTACACCAAGGGAGCGAGCCATAGCAAAAAGCCAAAGGTCAATTACAGTTATTTCTTCTCCTTCAACTTTCAAACACCTTCCTTGGGATCCTTCTTCCCAGTAAAGCTGTCTCCTGCAACAATCTCGTCCCGATAATAATCCCCAGCTTGTTAAGTTATGTATCGTATCTTTTGCTGACTACACCAAGTGCACTAACAACTAGCGGTACCATTTCCAGATGTTTGATACCCCATAATTTTCTAATCTAAGTCTTCAGATCATCATCATCATCATTATTATTATTATTATTATTATTATTATTATTATTATTATTATTACTATATACTACCTTTTGTTTCACATTTCCCGAATTGTTTTCTTTAAAAGTAGCAAATGTGCTGCCCTTCAGTTTTTCTTTGATTTGACGTTCCCCCTAGCCTTACTAGGCCTGGCGGAAGGTTCTTATACATTGCTTTCCATACTTTCATTTTTAGATATCTTGACAATAATAAAATAACTCAACTTCATGAAAAGATGTTCTCAGGACTTAAAAATCTACAATGGCTGTAAGTTTTTTCTCCATAAAAACTGTCGCTGAAACATTTATATAGCTATGCGCTAGTCACTGCACAAAGATTTGTTTGAGTTACTTAATAAGTGATTCAAAGCTGCTTAATTAAATTAAATCTCAACAGCAATTAGAATCATTTGAAGCCTACAATTAAATTGTGTTTGGACCTTGGCCTTGTAATCCATTACATCATTTTCTTCTTGGTTTTCTCGCACAACGTAAGCTTGTATTTGACCTTGCGTGGGGTCCCCATTTTTGTGAGGAAGAAGCACATAATTATAAGAACAATATTAAACACGTTTTTCGCTACTGACACGAACAGTTGTTACTTTTCGAGTTTTGGAATTGACAAGATCTCCAAGGAATTTTTAATTTGGATATCGGTTCTCGCAATATACTTAAGATGTGAAGGACCATTATCAGAATTAAACAGTACATGTAGAAGGGATGTCACTGTTTTAAATCCAGTTTATTGAGAAATTGGCAAACAAATTATCTCATAAAAACAGGGTGACACGCCGTTCATACAAAGGTGTCAAAGAAGCAAAAACAATAGAAACATCACTTTAACACAACCCACTCGCCGTGGCGAATGACTCATATGAGTAACGTACACTGTTTAGACTGACTCTATCGTGGACTCCTTGTAGCTTCCATTTCGCAGCGATGCAACTGACATCAGCTGTGTCTAAGATACCATAGGTACTCAGGGCCAAACCACCCTCAGAAACAACACGGGCTAGTACCTTGAGTAAAACAAATCCCCTATCGGAATCAGTAACAGATGCGTTATGTACTGGTAGGCTGGTACTTGATGATGACCTCTGATGACTACTTTCTTTCTCTTCGTCAACTTCGCTCGTGTTTGGAGAAACCAAGTGTAGTTGGGGGTGGTGATTTAATGAGCGAGCACAGTACTTCCCAGTGCAACCATCCCTTTGAGGGCACTTCCTTTGTAAATGAGAAGGAGAGAGACAACAATAGGAAAGCGCATTAAAGCTGGAGAATCGTCAAAAACCAATATACATTCTTAGCCAAGAAGACAGGACATTTATGTATTTCGTGTGATCCTTTGCAATCATTGCAAGTGTCTCTGATGGACGAAGCTTTTAATTGTGAAGGCTTCGGTTTGCTTACATCAGTTGCGAGGGTGGTTACTCGCCTACTATCTGTAAACCTAGGACGGAATGCAGATTTCTTGGAAGTGTCAACCTTAACTTTCACTGAGATACTGTTGTTTCTCCTTTATATACTGGATTGTTCTCAGTCAAGGATTCTGTACATATGAAGTAACTAAGGACTTTCAAGGTTGGCTCTCTATCACCAGTCTTGTCACCAAGATTC
>NW_027180147.1:65000-75000 GCF_036669925.1 Montipora capricornis | reverse complement strand
TATTAAGTGGTTTGAATCTTATCTTTTCCGCCGAAGTCACAGATGTAGTCTTGCTGGCCAGTTGTCTAATGCTGCACCGGTTTCTTGTGGCATCCCACAGGGTAGCAACCTAGGACTACTCTTATTCCTAGTTTACATTAACGATCTGCCAAATTGCCTTAGGTTGACCTCCCCAAGGATGTTTTCTGATGATACTAACATAACCTTTGCTGCCAGCACATTGACTGATCTTGAGAAAGGTTTAAATTCAGAGTTAAGAAGTCGTAATATATGGCTTATTTCCAACAAACTGAGCTTGAATGTTGCGAAGACCGAATTTACGGTTATTATGTCAAACCAACGTTTAAATTCAATCTCAGACAATCAAGTAAACGTTGAGATTGATGCTAAATTAATCACTAAAGTTAAAGAAGCTAAATCACTAGGCGTGATAATTGACGATCACCTCTCATGGTCTAATCATATAAGTGTTCTTAGCAAGAAGATATCTTCAGCCATACGCGCCCTTAAACGAATAAGACCATACATCTCAAAGCGCACTGCCCTCCAAATCTATCAAGCGTTGATCTTACCCCACTTTGATTATTGTAGCTCCGTTTGGGGCGATTGCAACGTAACCTTAAGTGATAAACTTCAAAAGCTTCTAAATAGGGCTGCCAGGGCGATTACCAGGTCCAATTACGACACAAATGCCACTTTCCTTTTAAATCTGTTAAATTGGGATGATCTAACTACTCGCCGACAAAAGCTTAAAGCTATATTAATGTTTAAAACAATCAATGGACTCACCCCAGCGTACCTACAGAATTCAGTCAGACCCGCAGTACGCAATACAACTTAAGAAACGTAGAGGCTAAACTTGAGTTGCCTTTGCCGCGCACAAATTATGGCAAGCGTGCTTTTTGTTATAGCGGAACACTGTTATGGAATAGTCTGCCAATCAGCTTGCGACAATATAATCAGACTCCCTAGAATACTTTAAAAGGGAAATTGACCAACTATATAGTAGGTGCCGGTCGGGCTCCCACACGGTAATCTTGTAAAACAGTGTGTATTGTAGTGGTAATGAAACTTTTATTGTAATATAATTATACTGAATATTTTGCCGTGTATAAATAAATAAAGTCAGTCAGCCTTCAGCACGCCTGAGAGCAGGACGTCAGGTGGCTACCTAAAATCGCCGTCAAAATTGTTGAGACACTCTTATCCTTTAGAGTCGATTTCTAGCTCGGCGGCGCAAATGGCCCCCTTCCCCGCACCCCCGGGACAATTTTGTGTTTTTCTGTTTTCTACGAGCCTTGTCGACAGCGGTACAACATTGATTAGGGTGGGGGAGGGAGGGGTATCCCGGAAACGTACTTTCTGGACAAGTTTTCTTTGCAAACAATGAATGTGTCGTTGCCAGTGTGCTCTGTTGGCACGTGTCTCAACTAATTTTGTCGCCGATTGTCTTTTTCAAAAAACTTCCTTTATACCCTTTATACGGGCACCTATAGTCCAGTCTGTCCATCAATATGACCACATGAGTGAAAGACTTTTTACAGGTCTAAAAAATTGCGGATAGTTTATTATTCTCGTTTTCGAGCGTGAAAAATGCGTTGTCCTGTGCGAAGCGAAGATTGTGACGTAAGTGCAAAGGACCTGTTCACTTTTGCCTTCTTTAATACGCTATTTGTCAGTAGCGTTAAAGTATGGATTTGTTAAAGGGTTATGCCTCTAACTCCAATTCATCAGAAGAAGCCGATTTTGTTGGTCGAAGTGGTGTCGCAGATGAATGCGAAACAGACATGGTGGCTGTTACAGCCGGGGAACACATTTACTTTCCACGCTCAAATTGCTATGTCGGTGCAAAAAGACTTTCCACCTTGTCGAAGATGCTTTGCAGAGCTGGTTTTGGTGGGAAATAAATGTTTTTGGGAGTAAAGAAACAATATTTTCTCATTTACCACGAGTAACCACGAGTAACCACGAGTAACCACAAGATTATTATAAAAAGATAATGTAATTATTCTACTTGTTAATTATGGTTACTCGTGGTTACTCGTGGCCACTCCTCCGCGGAGTTCCTAAAATCAGAGTACAGCACTGTTTGCTGCTCTTTTTTTGTCCTAGGAGTTATAAACTGTCTTTGCTATTTATATTACGCTCTTTTTCATGGGTCATATCCCTTGTAACAAGTTGAAATGGAATTATGTATGGTGAATTTCAAAAGGGAATGCTAAACGTCACGCAATGTTCCGAAAGTATCACTTTATTTCAAGGTATGTCAAATCCAAAACACTGTACAAATCGTCTTGAAATTGTCATTATTTAGTACGATGTCCTTCCTCTCAATAATAAGCGTTTGTGGCGTGAACTTAAGTTCGCTGCGCGTTCGACATCCACATTTTGGCCGTTGTAAATGACGTTCTCGGTAGTGATTACTTGCGTTAAAATTTCTCTTTTTTTAGAATGCGGTACATCTAAGCCCGTGAGATATCACTTCCCCTAGCAATATCATTCACTTTCCGCCCTTCGCAAATAGATGGCAAGCGTATACATGCCCTTATGGCAAGCGTTTACATGCCCTGATCTCGTTATAAATGTACTGTGTGAAAACCATGTTCGACACTGAAATGTCTGCAATCATACCAGTGACTGCTACATCACCGTAATAAAGAAAAAGGTGATTTAATAATATATGTTCGGATTCCGATATGACATGACAACGCGAAAAAAGCCATTGAAATGTGTATATTTCATATATTAATGCAAAAAAACGCTTATCAGAAGTCGTCATTACACTTCATGCAAAGTTTTTTCATACAAACAATCGGCGTCAAAATTGTTGAGACACTCTTATCCTTTAGAGTCGATTTCTAGCTCGGCGGCGCAAATGGCCCCCTCCCCCGCACCCCCGGGACAATGTTGTGTTTTTCTGTTTTCTACGAGCCTTGTCGACAGCGGTACAACATTGATTAGGGTGGGGGAGGGAGGGGTATCCCGGAAACGTACTTTCTGGACAAGTTTTCTTTGCAAACAATGAATGTGTCGTTGCCAGTGTGCTCTGTTGGCACGTGTCTCAACTAATTGTGTCGCCGATTGTCTTTTTCAAAAAACTTCCTTTATACCCTTTATACGGGCACCTATAGTCCAGTCTGTCCATCAATATGACCACATGAGTGAAAGACTTTTTACAGGTCTAAAAAAATGCGGATAGTTTATTATTCTCGTTTTCGAGCGTGAAAAATGCGTTGTCCTGTGCGAAGCGAAGATTGTGACGTAAGTGCAAAGGACCTGTTCACTTTTGCCTTCTTTAATACGCTATTTGTCAGTAGCGTTAAAGTATGGATTTGTTAAAGGGTTATGCCTCTAACTCCAATTCATCAGAAGAAGCCGATTTTGTTGGTCGAAGTGGTGTCGCAGATGAATGCGAAACAGACATGGTGGCTGTTACAGCCGGGGAACACATTTACTTTCCACGCTCAAATTGCTATGTCGGTGCAAAAAGACTTTCCACCTTGTCGCAGATGCTTTGCAGAGCTGGTTTTGGTGGGAAATGAATGTTTTTGGGAGTAAAGAAACAATATTTTCTCATTTACCACGAGTAACCACGAGTAACCACGAGTAACCACAAGATTATTATAAAAAGATAATGTAATTATTCTACTTGTTAATTATGGTTACTCGTGTTACTCGTGGCCACTCCTCCGCGGAGTTCCTAAAATCAGAGTACAGCACTGTTTGCTGCTCTTTTTTTGTCCTAGGAGTTATAAACTGTCTTTGCTATTTATATTTCGCTCTTTTTCATGGGTCCTTTCCCTTGTAACAAGTTGAAATGGAATTATGTATGGTGAATTTCAAAAGGGAATGCTAAACGTCACGCAATGTTCCGAAAGTATCACTTTATTTCAAGGTATGTCAAATCCAAAACACTGTACAAATCGTCTTGAAATTGTCATTATTTAGTACGATGTCCTTCCTCTCAATAATAAGCGTTTGTGGCGTGAACTTAAGTTCGCTGCGCGTTCGACATCCACATTTTGGCCGTTGTAAATGACGTTCTCGGTAGTGATTACTTGCGTTAAAATTTCTCTTTTTTTAGAATGCGGTACATCTAAGCCCGTGAGATATCACTTCCCCTGACAATATCATTCACTTTCCGCCCTTCGCAAATAGATGGCAAGCGTATACATGCCCTTATGGCAAGCGTTTACATGCTCTGATCTCGTTATAAATGTACTGTGTGAAAACCATGTTCGACACTGAAATGTCTGCAATCATACCAGTGACTGCTACATCACCGTAATAAAGAAAAAGGTGATTTAATAATATAAGTTCGGATTCCGATATGACATGACAACGCATAAACGCCATTGAAATGTGTATATTTCATATATTAATGCAAAAAAACGCTTATCAGAAGTCGTCATTACACTTCATGCAAAGTTTTTTCATACAAACAATCGGCGTCAAAATTGTTGAGACACTCTTATCCTTTAGAGTCGATTTCTAGCTCGGCGGCGCAAATGGCCCCCTCCCCCGCACCCCCGGGACAATGTTGTGTTTTTCTGTTTTCTACGAGCCTTGTCGACAGCGGTACAACATTGATTAGGGTGGGGGAGGGAGGGGTATCCCGGAAACGTACTTTCTGGACAAGTTTTCTTTGCAAACAATGAATGTGTCGTTGCCAGTGTGCTCTGTTGGCACGTGTCTCAACTAATTTTGTCGCCGATTGTCTTTTTCAAAAAACTTCCTTTATACCCTTTATACGGGCACCTATAGTCCAGTCTGTCCATCAATATGACCACATGAGTGAAAGACTTTTTACAGGTCTAAAAAATTGCGGATAGTTTATTATTCTCGTTTTCGAGCGTGAAAATTGCGTTGTCCTGTGCGAAGCGAAGATTGTGACGTAAGTGCAAAGGACCTGTTCACTTTTGCCTTCTTTAATACGCTATTTGTCAGTAGCGTTAAAGTATGGATTTGTTAAAGGGTTATGCCTCTAACTCCAATTCATCAGAAGAAGCCGATTTTGTTGGTCGAAGTGGTGTCGCAGATGAATGCGAAACAGACATGGTGGCTGTTACAGCCGGGGAACACATTTACTTTCCACGCTCAAATTGCTATTTCGGTGCAAAAAGACTTTCCACCTTGTCGCAGATGCTTTGCAGAGCTGGTTTTGGTGGGAAATGAATGTTTTTGGGAGTAAAGAAACAATATTTTCTCATTTACCACGAGTAACCACGAGTAACCACGAGTAACCACAAGATTATTATAAAAAGATAATGTAATTATTCTACTTGTTAATTATGGTTACTCGTGGTTACTCGTGGCCACTCCTCCGTGGAGTTCCTAAAATCAGAGTACAGCACTGTTTGCTGCTCTTTTTTTGTCCTAGGAGTTATAAACTGTCTTTGCTATTTATATTACGCTCTTTTTCATGGGTCATATCCCTTGTAACAAGTTGAAATGGAATTATGTATGGTGAATTTCAAAAGGGAATGCTAAACGTCACGCAATGTTCCGAAAGTATCACTTTATTTCAAGGTATGTCAAATCCAAAACACTGTACAAATCGTCTTGAAATTGTCATTATTTAGTACGATGTCCTTCCTCTCAATAATAAGCGTTTGTGGCGTGAACTTAAGTTCGCTGCGCGTTCGACATCCACATTTTGGCCGTTGTAAATGACGTTCTCGGTAGTGATTACTTGCGTTAAAATTTCTCTTTTTTTAGAATGCGGTACATCTAAGCCCGTGAGATATCACTTCCCCTGACAATATCATTCACTTTCCGCCCTTCGCAAATAGATGGCAAGCGTATACATGCCCTTATGGCAAGCGTTTACATGCCCTGATCTCGTTATAAATGTACTGTGTGAAAACCATGTTCGACACTGAAATGTCTGCAATCATACCAGTGACTGCTACATTACCGTAATAAAGAAAAAGGTGATTTAATAATATATGTTCGGATTCCGATATGACATGACAACGCATAAACGCCATTGAAATGTGTATATTTCATATATTAATGCAAAAAAACGCTTATCAGAAGTCGTCATTACACTTCATGCAAAGTTTTTTCATACAGACAATCGGCGTCAAAATTGTTGAGACACTCTTATCCTTTAGAGTCGATTTCTAGCTCGGCGGCGCAAATGGCCCCCTCCCCCGCACCCCCGGGACAATGTTGTGTTTTTCTGTTTTCTACGAGCCTTGTCGACAGCGGTACAACATTGATTAGGGTGGGGGAGGGAGGGGTATCCCGGAAACGTACTTTCTGGACAAGTTTTCTTTGCAAACAATGAATGTGTCGTTGCCAGTGTGCTCTGTTGGCACGTGTCTCAACTAATTTTGTCGCCTATTGTCTTTTTCAAAAAACTTCCTTTATACCCTTTATACGGGCACCTATAGTCCAGTCTGTCCATCAATATGACCACATGAGTGAAAGACTTTTTACAGGTCTAAAAAAATGCGGATAGTTTATTATTCTCGTTTTCGAGCGTGAAAAATGCGTTGTCCTGTGCGAAGCGAAGATTGTGACGTAAGTGCAAAGGACCTGTTCACTTTTGCCTTCTTTAATACGCTATTTGTCAGTAGCGTTAAAGTATGGATTTGTTAAAGGGTTATGCCTCTAACTCCAATTCATCAGAAGAAGCCGATTTTGTTGGTCGAAGTGGTGTCGCAGATGAATGCGAAACAGACATGGTGGCTGTTACAGCCGGGGAACACATTTACTTTCCACGCTCAAATTGCTATGTCGGTGCAAAAAGACTTTCCACCTTGTCGCAGATGCTTTGCAGAGCTGGTTTTGGTGGGAAATGAATGTTTTTGGGAGTAAAGAAACAATATTTTCTCATTTACCACGAGTAACCACGAGTAACCACGAGTAACCACAAGATTATTATAAAAAGATAATGTAATTATTCTACTTGTTAATTATGGTTACTCGTGGTTACTCGTGGCCACTCCTCCGTGGAGTTCCTAAAATCAGAGTACAGCACTGTTTGCTGCTCTTTTTTTGTCCTAGGAGTTATAAACTGTCTTTGCTATTTATATTACGCTCTTTTTCATGGGTCATATCCCTTGTAACAAGTTGAAATGGAATTATGTATGGTGAATTTCAAAAGGGAATGCTAAACGTCACGCAATGTTCCGAAAGTATCACTTTATTTCAAGGTATGTCAAATCCAAAACACTGTACAAATCGTCTTGAAATTGTCATTATTTAGTACGATGTCCTTCCTCTCAATAATAAGCGTTTGTGGCGTGAACTTAAGTTCGCTGCGCGTTCGACATCCACATTTTGGCCGTTGTAAATGACGTTCTCGGTAGTGATTACTTGCGTTAAAATTTCTCTTTTTTTAGAATGCGGTACATCTAAGCCCGTGAGATATCACTTCCCCTGACAATATCATTCACTTTCCGCCCTTCGCAAATAGATGGCAAGCGTATACATGCCCTTATGGCAAGCGTTTACATGCCCTGATCTCGTTATAAATGTACTGTGTGAAAACCATGTTCGACACTGAAATGTCTGCAATCATACCAGTGACTGCTACATTACCGTAATAAAGAAAAAGGTGATTTAATAATATATGTTCGGATTCCGATATGACATGACAACGCATAAACGCCATTGAAATGTGTATATTTCATATATTAATGCAAAAAAACGCTTATCAGAAGTCGTCATTACACTTCATGCAAAGTTTTTTCATACAGACAATCGGCGTCAAAATTGTTGAGACACTCTTATCCTTTAGAGTCGATTTCTAGCTCGGCGGCGCAAATGGCCCCCTCCCCCGCACCCCCGGGACAATGTTGTGTTTTTCTGTTTTCTACGAGCCTTGTCGACAGCGGTACAACATTGATTAGGGTGGGGGAGGGAGGGGTATCCCGGAAACGTACTTTCTGGACAAGTTTTCTTTGCAAACAATGAATGTGTCGTTGCCAGTGTGCTCTGTTGGCACGTGTCTCAACTAATTTTGTCGCCTATTGTCTTTTTCAAAAAACTTCCTTTATACCCTTTATACGGGCACCTATAGTCCAGTCTGTCCATCAATATGACCACATGAGTGAAAGACTTTTTACAGGTCTAAAAAATTGCGGATAGTTTATTATTCTCGTTTTCGAGCGTGAAAAATGCGTTGTCCTGTGCGAAGCGAAGATTGTGACGTAAGTGCAAAGGACCTGTTCACTTTTGCCTTCTTTAATACGCTATTTGTCAGTAGCGTTAAAGTATGGATTTGTTAAAGGGTTATGCCTCTAACTCCAATTCATCAGAAGAAGCCGATTTTGTTGGTCGAAGTGGTGTCGCAGATGAATGCGAAACAGACATGGTGGCTGTTACAGCCGGGGAACACATTTACTTTCCACGCTCAAATTGCTATGTCGGTGCAAAAAGACTTTCCACCTTGTCGAAGATGCTTTGCAGAGCTGGTTTTGGTGGGAAATAAATGTTTTTGGGAGTAAAATAACAATATTTTCTCATTTACTACGAGTAACCACGAGTAACCACGAGTAACCACAAGATTATTATAAAAAGATAATGTAATTATTCTACTTGTTAATTATGGTTACTCGTGGTTACTCGTGGCCACTCCTCCGCGGAGTTCCTAAAATCAGAGTACAGCACTGTTTGCTGCTCTTTTTTTGTCCTAGGAGTTATAAACTGTCTTTGCTATTTATATTACGCTCTTTTTCATGGGTCATATCCCTTGTAACAAGTTGAAATGGAATTATGTATGGTGAATTTCAAAAGGGAATGCTAAACGTCACGCAATGTTCCGAAAGTATCACTTTATTTCAAGGTATGTCAAATCCAAAACACTGTACAAATCGTCTTGAAATTGTCATTATTTAGTACGATGTCCTTCCTCTCAATAATAAGCGTTTGTGGCGTGAACTTAAGTTCGCTGCGCGTTCGACATCCACATTTTGGCCGTTGTAAATGACGTTCTCGGTAGTGATTACTTGCGTTAAAATTTCTCTTTTTTTAGAATGCGGTACATCTAAGCCCGTGAGATATCACTTCCCCTGACAATATCATTCACTTTCCGCCCTTCGCAAATAGATGGCAAGCGTATACATGCCCTTATGGCAAGCGTTTACATGCCCTGATCTCGTTATAAATGTACTGTGTGAAAACCATGTTCGACACTGAAATGTCTGCAATCATACCAGTGACTGCTACATCACCGTAATAAAGAAAAAGGTGATTTAATAATATATGTTCGGATTCCGATATGACATGACAACGCATAAACGCCATTGAAATGTGTATATTTCATATATTAATGCAAAAAAACGCTTATCAGAAGTCGTCATTACACTTCATGCAAAGTTTTTTCATACAGACAATCGGCGTCAAAATTGTTGAGACACTCTTATCCTTTAGAGTCGATTTCTAGCTCGGCGGCGCAAATGGCCCCCTCCCCCGCACCCCCGGGACAATGCTGTGTTTTTCTGTTTTCTACGAGCCTTGTCGACAGCGGTACAACATTGATTAGGGTGGGGGAGGGAGGGGTATCCCGGAAACGTACTTTCTGGACAAGTTTTCTTTGCAAACAATGAATGTGTCGTTGCCAGTGTGCTCTGTTGGCAAGTGTCTCAACTAATTTTGTCGCCGATTGTAGATAAAAGGTAAACCAACAGGAGTTACTCACCCTGATCAATAGCACAAATAATCCAAGGGACATTTCAAAAACCACAGAAAAACCCTCATGGGACTTTAAATCCAAAAAAAAAAACCTTACCAAAGGCAAAACCCCAGAGCCAATATTAATGCACATTAACGCAAAGAAAACTCACTCCACAAACCTAACCCGTCTGATCCGAACAATTCCGTTGCATTATCAGAAGACTTCCAAATTCGCCACGCAGGCAAACCTGAAACGTTATTATAAGATAAATGACCGCCACACAGGCAAACCACATAGGCATAAATGATTAAAATAAAGCTCCGCCACCTCGGCGAGCCACACTGGAAAATAACAATACAAAACATTCAAACA
>NW_027180147.1:60000-62500 GCF_036669925.1 Montipora capricornis | reverse complement strand
CCACTGGATAAATCGCTACCTACTGGATAACTCAATTGATTTTGCTAGTGTTTATCCGCTGGATAGTGGTTTATCCGGTGGATAGCGTTATCCACCTTTTGAACGTACAACCGAGGCCTGGTAGGGAACCAATAAGAAAGAAAGTGTTCGGCCAACAGAAACGCGAGTTAAGCTGAAAGAACATGTCTGACAGATATTTGAAATCCATTCTATTACAACAGCATGTTGTTCTTGCTATTCCGTTTCACTAGCCTTTCCGGGCTGAGACTATTGACGTCAATATAGAGTTCCTCTCAGTGAAAACATTTCTGTTCAAGTTTAAGATAAGGAGATCAAATTTCCTCCTGCCCAATAGTTGCATCATCATCCATTCACTTCGTTACTTTACAAATGCCAGTTTGACAGTACGCGTCTATTTTCTCCACATATGGCTGCTTGCGCTTGACCCGTATCTCCTTCGTATCAATATTAAGGTCAGCACAGATGTCTCTTAGTTGCGCAAGGGATAACTTGTCAAGTTTGCTATCTGAGGCCATTTCACACAAGTTCCGCCCATCCCACATGACAGGGTGAGCTGGCAAAAATTCCCGAGCAACCACATTTGTCACCTCTTGTATCGCTGCCTCCTGAGAAGCACCCACCAACACCTCCTCATGATCTTCTTCACCAGAGAGAGTTTTCTTCGACGCAAGTCTCGAGAAAAAGCCGGCAATCTGAGAGGAGGTGAGAAAATCTTGGCTACTGAAAATGCGGTTTCCCCTCGAGTCAACAGCAGTCAGCATTGAATGTGCAACTGAAGCAGGATCTTTCTTCCTGAGCTCTCCCCTTGCTGGAATTTGTCCGCCATAAACTTTCTTTGTTTATCAGTAAATCTGACTCTCTTGGAAGTACTCGACTTGAGAGCCCAACCCTTTGGTAATGCCTCGGTCACGGAGGGTGGTTGTTCAGAACAACTGAGCTGTGGATGGACTTGACATTGCACTTCAAGGTTCTGTGCATACCCCACAGCTGCTTTATCGAATAAAGTGTCTCGTTCCACCGCACGCTTGTGTCGCCCACAATCTAAATGCCGCTGCATTGATGAGTACCTCAGAAATGTCTGAACGCAACCTTCTTCCGGACAAGTGAAAATCCCCTCTTTGCTAATAGATTCCTCTCCCTCACTTTTCACTGCTGCTGCTCCTGCTTCTGTTGTTGTTGCCGGAGGCAGATCCTGCTCGGTTTCTTTAGTGCGTCTTTCCTTTACTGGTGTGAAGCTACACGAGTTAGACCGAGTAACTCCTGTAAGGGCCGGAAGCTGGGATATAGACGGAATACTCAGCTTTTCCTTGGGAATTTGCTTTCCAGGGCCGAGTTTATACGCCCTCCAGACCCGTAAACCACTCTCCTCGAACTGAACATTACTTATCAGACTGATGCCTTCTATCTTTGCTGATGCCTCGCAGGATACTTCCACGCATTCACACAATACAACGTTTACGGCAGGTACTCCACCACACGAAAGGATCGCATCTCTCATTTGTGCTGGAGTCTCAATATCGTTGCCTGCATTAAGATGGATTCTCATGTGCGACTTAATGGTTGCTGCCTTCCGATCACATGCGGCCTTGCCTCCTTGTGGATCCGAAAAATCCAGGCGCTTGATATTGACGCCATATTGGAGGCCGAGGATTTTAGCGCACACTAAAGTAAAGTCGCAGTGATAACACCCAGCATTGTCTCGACGATAATAAACTGTCTTCAGCTCCGGCATGATTATCTTCAGTTGTCTGATCACATCGGACATCACGACGACTACCGCGCTGCTATCTTGGGAAGTCGAATGAAAAATATGGGCAAAGGTAAGCATTTCGAACTCACCACGCTGTCTTCTCGTGGCAACTGTCAGGTGCCATGGAATGCCCCGTTTCCCAAACCAATCGGTTTGACTTTCGCGGAACTTTCTGGGCAGGTATTTCATAGCCCAGTCTTGCACTATGAACACTGACGTCTCATCCAACTCTTCAGGCACTTGCACTCTGGTTTCATCCTGGTTCACGGAGCGAAGAAGATGAGCTTTCCATGCCATTATAGCCGTTTTGGCATTCTTTACACGGAACTCTAGCTCTTCCCTGACAGTAGTTGCCAAGGTATGATATTTCGCAGTCAACCCAGCCTCAATGCTGGTTAGAGTTGACGCCAATACTGCACACCGCTCACAAACGTCGTTGTGCTGGTGATCACAAGTAGCTTGAAACAAAGGCTCTTTTGGGTCGCTTAAAGCGAATGATCTACAGTGATCTGCTACTGATGAAGTTTTCGAAACATGGACATGTAAGTGAAAAAAATAAGTGTGTAATATTCGTCTATGTTTGAGCTTATATTCGAAAGTCGCGGCAGGCCGGAAACTAAAACTCTCAAGACTGCATCATATCTGCTATGAAATATACTGTACGATATTGGCTTGTGCAGATGGTTAAAAAATTTTTACTTGAGGATTATCCTATCGTCTAAGGTCACA
>NW_027180147.1:30000-55000 GCF_036669925.1 Montipora capricornis | reverse complement strand
CATTGGAAGTATTCGCTCTAGAAAAAAAAATCAGGTGATTTCCCCGGCGGCGCCATGAGATTGCTCTCCGACTCGCTGATAATAACTTTGCGGTCCTTGTGAAGTCGAAATATTTGCCACTCTTACAATTTAGGCTTCGGTCTCGAAACCCAGGTAAAAGGTTTCTCACAACAGCGTTGCAAATAAAAAAGCAGAGGATTGTTGTGTAGGTAAACTGATGACGAGGATAATTGTAGATTATTTCCGAATGCTTTACCAGTCATGCAAAGATGGCGAAGCGTGACTTGGTATGATTGGTTGTGCCCATGGGTAGCGATCTCGTAGAATCTCTGCGATAGATGACTCATGGAATTCATTTGACCGCTCTCGGTAGCTCAAGGACACTTTTGAGGACAATCAGTGAGAATAACTGTACTGGTCTTGTCTAATTATAGAATTGAGCAAGGCCAATAATCCATTACCCAAGAGTAAGAATCTGGTGTCAGGTTTGTCCCCATGAGCGTCAAAACGTGTTTATTTTCAAACCACGTTCTTGGGGAAAATATACAATGGACTAACAATGGACCAAATCGGGTAATTCACTGTTGTACTCAATTCAAATCTCTCGTAGCACAACATTGCTTAATTTCAAGCAAAACTAGGTTTTAAAAAAAGACTGTTCTCTAACCTTTATGGGGACCAGGCCAATTTGAGTAAGACTTAGTCTTGGAATGATCCGTAATTAGAATTGCTGAGTATACTTTAAAAAGTAGTATTGAGATAAATTAGTGCTATGGTATTTAACCTTTGCAGACGGTTCCTTATGCTTTTATTTTTAGAGATCTTGATGACAATAAAATAACTAAACTCCCAGAAACGATGTTCTCAGGACTCACAAGTCTACAAGAGCTGTAAGTTTATTCCTCCACATAAACAGTCACAAAATTATATAGTCATGCGCCTGGTCACTCCCCAGAGATTTGTTTGAGTTACTAATCATAGAAATAACAATTTGCTCGATTGTGAGGGGTTTAAAAAATCCTATTTTCCAGTAATTCACTTGCCAAGTTGTTATCGGAGAGTTTGTTAGCAGGAAGTTCAGTGATCCATTCACATTCAAAGGTGTAGTTTAGATCAACCGATCACAACCTCGGTTTCAATCATCATAGAACCAGAGTACAGACTCCTAGATTGGGGCTTTCTTTCTCTCTTTCTGAGGGCCATTAAACTATTTACGCCTCCTTCCTCAGTCCTTTAATGCAAATACTCCCTTTCTTTCACAGGTTGGCTCTACTTCTTCTCTCGGAAATCGTTATTTTGAAGATTAGTTACTCGGGCCGGCCCGTAAGGGCACCGAGGTATATACCATGTTAGATTTCAGTTTTTTTTCCTGTGCAGCAAAATGCACAATAGAAAGCAGGTGGCGGTGTTTTGATTGGGCAATGTGCAATAGAAAGTACGTTGCGCTGTTTACATTGGTTATTAATAGCAAACAAGCATTGTTTGGATTACTGAAGATCGAGTTTGCGTTGGCTTAATCGATTTCTTCTTGGGGCGCTCAAAACACATACCAAAAAAAGCACACGCTTTTCGGGTAGACCGTACACTAAAAGGTGTCTAGCGTCAGCTTCGAAACAGCTCGTTCCGCGAATCGAACTGAATGAAACTCAAATGAACTCAAATTGTAACTGAAATGGACACACCTACTGAAAGCGATACATGTCAAAATACAAATTCCTTAATAAGCAGCGGGTACTTTATTGAGAACTACTCTGAAGATGATAGCGACAGAGAAAATAACTAAAAACAACATAGACTCCATATTGGACTTCTTCTAAAGACAAGGTAAAAACATTGGCACAGCGAACAAAGCCTCAGGCTTGTACGATTTTCACAGCGAACAAATAGCCTCTCGCTCAGTATACCATTGACTACGAAGATAAGATTTTTATCTGTTGCGTTCTTTGTGTTTTATTGTTAAACAGTTTGTTTCTTTGTAATGGTCTTAATATATCCTTTGTTCAACTAACCATGTTAGCGATAGTGCTCATTGCCATCTAAAACTCCATCTTGATATAGTTCTGTTCCAGTTTTAAAAGATTTGATATCATCAGTGGAGACTATGATTAGCTCTTTAGAAAATAATCGTGATGTAGTTTGAAAAGATGTACAGTTATCTTTGATTATTATACATTGTAGTCACCATCTGTCTTCTCATTGGGTAAAAGCCTACAGTTAATTCTGGGAAACAGCGCAACCTACAGATTATTCACCAATCTACAGATTAGTGAATAATCTGTAGGTTGCGCGCGCAATGCATGATTTCCAAGAGGAATGTCACTCAGTTGTACATTTTTAAGTGTTTGAAAATAAACTGTGATCGCCGCGATAATGCGTTTGTCGTAACCTGATGATAATAAACACTTGATGCCAAAGGAGAAATGCAGGTCTTGATATGCAAAAGTTTGTTTTCGTTAGTTGTGATTTGCGTGTGTATCGACACGTATTGAAAACCGAGCAGAATTTCAGAGAAGGCTGAGATGTCTATTTTGTATTACTAAGAGATCACTTGGTCGTAAACACGGTCTCTGAGTTACGCGCGCTCGCTCTCGTTCTTTGTTTTTCTCGACACAACTGGTCGTGTCCTTCCTATTTCAACGTGTTGTTGCCTTTCTGCTGATTAGAACTTAAACGTTTTCTCTGTGGCGGAACGTAGTGACATAGCAGAGAAATGTGTTTATGTACGGGATTTGCATTTATGGCCGCAGTTTGATCCTCTAGGGATTTTCGTCACATCTCGGTATTTAAGCCTTGTCGCCTGTCGCGTTAGTCACTCGACACAGCCAGTTTTACCGCTCGCACCTTGCCGAGCTTAATTTTTCTAGTATGCTGTTGCGTTTAGTCTCGTAGTTTACAGTGAGGTAATTCGTTTTTTCTCCGCCACTACTTTATTTCTTGTATGTTAGTTTTTCTCGTCCCCAATAAACACAACTGGTCGTGTCCTTCCTTTTTCAACGTGTTGTTGCCTTTCTGCTGATTAGAACTTAAGCGTTTTCTCTGCGGCGGAACGCAGTGACATAGCAGAGAACTGATGATAATAAAGACTTGATTCCAAAGGAGAAATACAGGTCTTGATATGCAAAAGTTTGTACATCGTTAGTTGTGATTTGCGTGTGTATCGACACGTATTGAAAACCGAGTAGAATTTCAGAGAAGGCTGAGATGTCTATTTTGTATTACTAAGAGATCACTTGGTCGTAAACACGAGTAATGTTGTATAGCAGCTACCTCAGGTATGCTCTTTAAATTAAAGCACCTGGTATGTAGGACCTTTCCAAATGCTTGGATGAACAGGTAAATGCAAAATGAAAGTTAAATTCAGTACAGAAATCATAAATACCCGGTACGATTTATAAAATAATAGCATAGAGGGCAAAATTACGGAATGCTGATTGGTCAATGAAGAAGGCAAAAATACCTGCTCCTGATTGGCTGAACGCACCGCTTTCACGTTCAGTTGATTTCTTCATTGTTAGCTAAACATCTTCGTCTTTTTCGAAGTTTGTCTTTAAATATATTCACGCTACATTCGATAAAATGCCAGAAAGGATCAATAAGTAGATACTCCGGAAGGCTAAATTTTGATTGATAAGAGGAACAGCAAAATATTTTTCTCATGAAAAGCTTAAAGTATAGAACCCGGCGTAGCGGTATTGTAAAGTTGGAAAACGATGATTCAACGCGTCAATGGTCTTCACGTTTTTACCAAGGCATCATGCAACTCGCCAAAAAAGGTCACAGAACATTTTTTTATTGATGGGAGGAACGAGTAGCTCAAACTTGGTGGAAGAAATTCTTCCCGTGCACAAACCGTTTGCTTTTTTTACGGATGCGTGTTTTTAAGTGGATTCTTATTTTCAATTGGTAAAGTATGGGGCCCAGTTCTCGGCCACAAAAAAAACGTAAACTTGCATTTCTTACCTTGGAATAACCGTAAGGACTTGAAATTTCATAGACAACTACAATGATTGTATAATGCATGATTACATGAATATAATCAAATTCAGAGTGTCAATGACCACGGACAGTTTGATATGTAGATCTCGTGAGAGTCCCCATACTGATGTAGTTTGAATGTTACTGTACTGTTGCGTGTGGGTTTTTGGGGACAAAAAGGTACCTTGACGTTTATTGCCAAATGAAGACAATCGCCTGTATGACAGTTCTGAAGGTTATTGATTTCTCGACTTACTGTAGAGAGAGTAGTTATGGATTGGTTGCAAGGCTATGAGCATGATTTTTATTCAAGAGAATTCAAAGAAACGTTCTGCCACAGAGAGAGAGACTGCAAATGCAACAAGTAGTATTTATCTGACTGTGCGGTGGCAAGCACTTAATTTTAATTATAAAATCCCGAAGGAACTTTAACGGGAAATCCCGCCAGGTTCCAGATGTTTAGAAACTCTAACCATAGGATATGCTTTTAACCGTGGTCTATGTTAGAGGATCGTTACGAATACAACTCGACGCCAACCATTCAATAAAACAACGATTAACAGATAGTTTTAACGGTTAACAGGGAAGACGCAATGAAAACAACAGATGGTCATTGTTTTTTCCTTGATTTGCACGTTATTCGTTGTTAACCGTTGCCTTAAATCATCGTTTCGGGTTCATTTTGTTGTGAAATTGCAAACCACGAAGGTGACTCCACCAAACATTGAGACAATTATGTTCTTTATTGTGTAAATTGTGTTACGCGTATTTACGGTAACGCAAGTGTCTTTGCGTGACCAACTTGAAAACGTTTTCTGTTTCTCTCAAGGACAAAACACATACGATAAACAGTTGGTATTTGGAACGCTCTTTAATTAATTTCTTAAATACAATCAAGTCAATACGGCCCGTCATAGATGCATATGCATTTCAACTTTGTATGATTACTCCTTTTTGCCGAATACTCAGCTTACTTAGACCTCCTCCAGCGTGAGGTTTCTCTCCTATGCTTTGTTCTATAAACAGACGATTTCAGAATGTTGCACTTTTCAATGATCTCTCCCGATAAAAATTTCCTCATTGCGTGCTGATCATTAGAAGGCAATAAATTCCATTTTTGCGGCTCTATAACGCCAATAACAATCATACTGGTCACTTGTTGCTTACTGATTCGCACTGTCCCCCATTGTTAAGTCACAAAAAATTGGCTTTCATCGCATGAATGATCCCCTAATTTGAAAAGATAATAGCATAAATTAAGCAGCATATAATGGCGTAAGATTTGGTACAAAGGATTATTTGGGCCAATGAATCTGTTGTAACCTTTTCTCATTTTCGTATTTTTACAAGCTTGGACAAAACTCGTTGGGAAAATGTGACACGCTAATTTGTCTGTGTGATAAAGATTCAATTCTTCCCACTTTACCCCTTCCCCCCGTTCCAATAGGGAACTTAAGCAACGACAACGGCGACGGCATAGAGAACGTCACAAATGTGCATTTTTAGTGGGCAAAAACAATAGCTTTGCACGCCCTGCACGTGCGTTTTTCACTTTTGTCCATTTCTTTGCCGTCGTCAGCAAAAAAACAACGTGAAATAGTCAAATTTTAGGTTTTAAGGAGAACGTCAGCACTTGACGCCAAAGTTTCATTTTCTCCCCTAAATTAAGCGCCGCTCCGACCAATGTCATTTTTGAGGAGCTACCACACCCTTGTCATATAAGAAGGGTTGGCATGTTTACAAAGTGATTACAATGAGGCGAATTTATATTTTAAGATGACGTTCTCGGTGCCGTCGCCGTCGTCGTTGCTTAAGTTCCCTAATGTTGGTTAAAAGACGGGCGAAGGCTTGCATAGTATATTTTGCATTACATTGTCAACATTGGTTTGGGGGGAGGGGTAAAGGCCCAATATACTTTGTAAGTGCATGTCAAATGATGCTTAAGCTAGAATTTTTCCCAAGAGTTTTGTCCAAGATAAGCTTTAGCATTCAGTTTACACATGTAAAGCTATCGACTGCTCAACGCTGTTTTCTCCCGAGTAATGACGAAAATGGAAGCTTCGTTCGTGGGCCCAGTTATCGGCCAGCGGGCCCAGTTCTCGGCCAAAAAAGAGTGCGCTCGATTCCTGAGAATGAACAACGCTATATTACCAGCTTTTCGTTGTTAAGTCACTAATAAGGCTTGTGTTTGATATTTCGACCACAAAGTATCCTTAAGAGCAGCGGTCAGGAAATACCGAGCATTTGGTGGCAGAAAAAAAAAATGTTTTCTCCCATTTTTTGGCCACAAATAGTCGTTTGATAGGAAATAAACGTGGTATGTCTCCCTTCCCATAGGAGCGCTTTCATTGTGAGAGACTTGAGAAAAACTAATTTTACCCGCAAGGATCCCGAAAGTACCCTCAACAGGTTTGAAAGTGGTCATTCAAATTGTCTTGCTGCCCGCGAACAAAACGAAAAAAGACGAAAAACTCCGGTGTTTTAACACTCTCTACTAATAAAGGAAGTATTCACCATTGACAACAAAGATATTGGCTTAATGGGATTTTGGTTGGAAAAACAAAACAACGTTTAGGAAAGTGGTTCCTGTTTGCACACGACAAATCCCGCAATAACTGTTAAAACTCAGAGTGTTTTTACTATGTGGTATAAGTGCAATCTTGCTCAAACGTGTGTCTGAGCAGTACATTGGTATTATTATGAATAATATGTCAGAATCAGGTTGGGTTATCCGTCATGTGCTTCACAAGACACTTTTGAAATTACTCACATTTCAGTGAACGCTGCCAGCTTGAAGCATTCGTGATGCTTGCGTTAATATCGTGACACAAGGCGGACGTTTTTCCTAGAGGAACATACTGAAAGTCATTCAGCCATCGGCTTTGCCGCCACACGTAAATTTTGGCTTCGGGAAAAAATCCACTTTAATATAACGATGTCTTTTCTCGTGAAAATGGTTTAAGTTTTGCCTGAACTCAAAGTCGAGCCGGTAACAACATGTGGGTGTCAAAATACCTGCACTACAAACGTTTTCTTTGCAAACAAGAACAATGCCAGGCAACGGGCAAAAATAGTCTACAGCTATAAATTAAGATCCTCGGGTTTGGGAAAATCCAGTGAACAATAAGGAAATAAACTGTGCAAGAGCTTGCCAGAGAGTAATATATTGCACGCGTAATCAGAATAACAATCCGCGAAATAAACGTAATTATACTTTCATTTTTAATTGCCGTGAATGAGAAAACGTAAGCTTAAATTTGTAGCCATCATGGAAGTGAAGTGTTCTTTCAGCTCCATAGTAGGTGGTCGTTGTTCTTTTGACCCGAAAGACAGGAAAAAATCAACGGAAGTAATTCCATTTATAAACTGTAATAGGGACATCGCAGGTTACAAATCGTTCCTGTCGTTGGCTGACGTAGAGAGCGAAATTGAACTCATTCTGTCAAGAGCGGCTATTTTTTCCGACACAGAGTTAAACCTTTCGGAAATGACGATTTGTTCGCATCACCGCTCATCTCTCGGCATCGGCTGGCGTCGAGGATCACATAAATGCCAAGTTCCACCTCCTCTTTCAAAACATGACGAGCCAGCAAAAGTGGCAAGAGCAGAAAGTGGGCTTGGGAAAACGTAATCCTATCAGAATATCAGGAATTTTTATTCCTGTAGGGGCAGGTATGTGCTGACGAGCTTTTATTAATCTCTTTGTAATTTACTGCTGTAACTTGCCAGAGATTGATTAACATGGTTCATACAGTTTTTACACTCCAACTTTTGAACGATTCATTTTACAGGTGTTTGTCTCAAGTGCAGAGAAGTAATAAGAAACATGAAGAAGCAAAGTGAGAGGATCACAAAAACAAAATCAAATGAAGAGGAAAATCCTGAAACTGAGAACCACTCTTCAGAGGAGGAAACAGTAAGCACAGTTCGAATAATTGACTACACCAATAAATTACCTAATCGCTAAGCCACACGCAACCATAAATACAACCTTTTAGATAAAAAACTCGTTTAATTTAAACCTTCAATTGTCTAATTTTCCAGTAAACACAACTTTTATAAGAACCTAAAAATGAATGAAGGGGGTAGTTTCTAAAGAAACTGTGGTGCTGCGTCGGTGGGAAAGTAGTATACAAAAATTTGGTTTTATCAACGTAGTTGATAATGTAAATTGGCCACCGTACAGAGATTCTAAAAGCTGACGTTTCGAGCGTTAGCCCTTCGTCAGAGCGAATCGACTCGCTTTGACGAAGGGCTAACGCTCGAAACGTCAGCTTTTAGAATCTCTGTACGGTGGCCAATTTACATTATCAACTCCGTTGATAAAACCCAATTGTTATAAGAACCTGTTTAGGATAAAACCTTGGTTCTAACACGCGGGTTTTTACTGTAGTTAACTTAGAATAACTTCTTTTTAATTGGTTACGTACTTCGAAAGTAATTATTTGTCTGGTGGAGTTGGGGCTGGACAATCTGCGAGCCATGCGAATTTCGCATTTAAGTCTAAGCACCCATTTCAAATAGCGCTGATAAACAGTTATTAAGTCTAAGCACCCATTTTAAAACGGTTAGCTTTCAAAAACTGTGTGACTCGCATGATGACTCACATGGCTTGCCATTTTGGCTCGCATGACTAGCAGTCATGGCTCGTATATTGTCATCACTCCGAATTTATCACCAAGAAGCTATTTAAAAAAGAAACACCTGGTAGTGTTTCATTTCCGGAACGGTAAATGTCTCAAGGGAAGAGCTGGAGACCGGATTAGGTAAAATATTGCCCGCGGTCCTCTGTTTATAACGCTCAAAAAACATGGACAGAAACGTGGACGCCAGAACAAAATACGGAAGCCTAGAAGCTAGCGAGGGCGTCAGGGACATAGTATTAAGAGTTCATATCGATGCATAGACGAAGACTAATGCGAGGAGATACGGCTTACCCCACTTCAGTTTTAGTGTGGACTTTGTGGGGCGAGTCAAGGCCATTTCAGGTTTAAACTTCTGCGAGTTCTGTACGATCTTAAGAGCTTGAAATTTACATGTCAATATCAATCATTGAAGCACTGACAAACAGGTAAGTACAACTTGTCTTCGGCACTCCGTTTTGGCGAGTAGCAGTGACAAACAGGAGCATGCATAAGTGAAGAACATTTGTTTTATGAAGCGTGTGGATTGGTCAATTAAGTCGCTCTGCTTGACAGATATTTATTATTGGGTTTCTCATTTCCGCAATACATGAGGATTTCATCTTATTTCAAAGCTCTACAAGAAGCTACAAATACTATTTTTAAAGTCAAATACCAATTAAATTCTACTTTTCATTTGTTTAATATACTGTCCTAATTAGTAGCGCTACAATGATTGGTTTCTGATATGAAAAGTCTTTGTACTTGTATTTTAAATAATATTTTGTCCCTTCTAGGAAGAGAAAACTATATCGACACCCAAACCCGCCACAAGCACACACTTTCATGATAGTAGGTGTCATCAATTGCCAGAGATAGCTACACCTGAATCGAGCTTGTATTTACCACCAACAATACTAGAAGAAGATCAGACAAGCGCTAGTGGCATTGAGTTGAACCCATTGAACACCTGAATACTCTCTTAATTAAAAAGTAGAGACATCAGTCCTGTAAGGTACACTCTGAAAACATCTTGGGAAGAGGCTAGTGGAACGACAAAAAGGCAACACGAACGCAAAGCTGAGCAGGCCATTTCAGCTGTCCTTGATAAAATTGCTCCAAATGATGCTGATCGACTCTGGAAGGCTATTAGAGCGTCTCAAGATCACACTGGTTCTGATGGCGTAGATGAAGTCTTGATGGATACATTAGCAAAGTGCTATAAAAATGCAAGCAGATGGGACTCTTGTAGGCAGATACTGTCCATTATGGCGGATAAAGTTATCTTGGCAAGAATTCGAGATTGGATCCCAGCCCTGACAAGATTTCGTTTTATGGTCGCTAGGCAACATGCTCTAGTTCACGGTAGTGGAGAACCTGTACAGACCCAACCACAACCAAGGGAAGTTATTCGTGAAGCAAAACTGGCCCACTTCTTGGATTTTATTACCAGTTCGAACGTTATGCAGGACCTTCCATTTGGAGCTAAAACAATAACGTTGTCCAATAACGAGATCGTACAGGTTCCTAATGTGGTTCGGAATTTTATTCCTGAGCGAATTGTGAGACAGTACAAAGCCTATTCTGCAGAGTCTAACTTCACACCCATGAGTCATAGTACCCTGCTACGAATTTTGCGTGTATGTTCGGCCTCGACCAGAAAGTCCCTTCAAGGGCTTGATTACATTAGCTCGTCAGGTGCCCAGGCATTTGAAGATCTCCGAGGTATCGCTCACAGGCTTGGAGAAAAAGGAATGAGTCTTACTTGGGCCAAACGACAAGAAGAAGTGATGAAGGAGGCAAAACGGTACCTTAAGACGGACTACAAGGTGAGGTTGCCTTCATAAAGTTTTGAATAATAACCTTTGCACTATGTCAGTTAGTTGGCAGGAAGACGACAACTAGTCTATGCACAAGATGCATTTGATAGCTGTAATGAATATTTGAAGATATTGATTATCATATTATCATAGGGCCCAACAGAAACACTTTCATAGAGATCAATTCCTCCTACTGAATCAGGCGACGCTAGCCGGTGTGGATAAAGCTATGTGACAGGCAAATGTAACATAAGCCTCAAAGGTTCAACTTTCATTGAACCTTTTTATGTAGTTTAAATCTATTTAAGCGTATACTCAGTATTTTCGGGTTGGGAATGACATTCAAATTCTTGATTTTGGATCATAGTGTGTATGGCAGTCAAGTCGGTTATTTGCTTGACGGTATCACTAAGATGCTATTGACCAGGGCTGGAAGATATTCTGGTTCTACTTGGCGCTTGATGGCTCTTCCTCAATACTTCCGGATTTCAAGTCCAATATTTACATTTTTATTAACTAGGTGCACTAGCAGAGAGTTCAAGAATCCCAGATCACTGTCGAGTTTATGCTCTCAGTGACCCCAAAGACTCAGATTACCAATCTACTTGCCTACATCATCACGACGACCGCTGTGGGCAATGCAGTAGGCTTTATTTGACCATAGAGGAGATAGATAAAGCAATACAGAACACAGCAATTGCTCCTGAAGTACACGATGAACTGAACTTTTTTACTGAGAAGGCAAAACCACAAGTAAGTGCCTGGAAAACGCATTTACTGCGATCCGTAAACCAGAATCAAGCAAGATTGGACATCCTTCAAGTCCTTGACGCCTCATCTGAGAAAGCCAAACAGACTGGTTTTGGGAAGCGTGGTATCCCATGGCATGTAACTGTAGCCATGCGGAAGGGGAGTGACGGAAATTGCGAGATGCTAACCTTGTGTCATGTTTTCAAATCCTGCAGTCAAGATAGCTGTGCTGGTCTGTCTGTAATGTCTGACCGCCCTCAAAGATCTGAGGGTGGTTATGCCCCAGCTACAGTCTGTCTATTATTGGCAAGACAATGCTGGATGTTGCCCTTGCGCCGAGGGTGGGTCAGCGTCATGGTATGACCGTTAAGCGAATGGATTTTTGTGACCCGCAAGGTGGAAAAGGGGCATGCGACATGAAATCCGCTGCCGCCAAGTCTCATATGAAGGCTTATTTAAATTCAGGTAACAACATGGAAACGGCGAATGAAATGAAGGAGGCTATTCTGTCATTTGGAGGAATGCCATCCGTGAGGGTTACAGCATGTGGACCTCCCATATCTGCAAGCTTTCCGCCCATTAAGCTTGAAGGAGTGAGTTCGATTTCAAATGTAGAGTACAATCAAGAATCGCGCGTTTGGAAAGCTTACAAAATTGGCTCGGGAAAACTGATTCCGTGGAAGAAACTAACGGTGCCAAACAGTTCAGAAGTTCCATGCTTAACTGAAGTGAACAATGACGATGTAACGGGGGATTTCTTGTCTTTAAAATCCAAACGAAAAGAAAATGTTCTCGGAGAGAAGGCTGAAGACGAAGATACCAGTGAAAGGTCGGATACCAAAGAGTTGAAAACAGAACAACCAGATGTCCGCCTGTTTTCGTGTCCAGGACAGGGATGCTTAAATAATACCAACGTTACTCGTATCTGCAACAGCATTTGGACTCCGGAGAACGTACGTTTGTACTTGAACAGGAACCACTTTTAGACCAAGCAATATTTGGCTATGCCGAGAGACTGGAGGTACCGAACGTTGGAGTTCCAACTGTACAGTGTACCCAAGATATGTTACGCGAAATTCCAGTGTAACCTACTTCTCAGACGCGAAGGACTCGTTTCAATGCCAGACAAAAAGAATACCTGATGGCAAAGTTCAACATTGGCGAGACAACAGGATGCAAAGCTGATGCAGTTGTTGTTGCAAGGGACATGATGAACACCAGAGATACTGATGAAGAACGTTTATTCAGTAGGGATGAGTTCCTAAGCAGCCAACAAATAACTAGCTTTTTCAGTCGCCTAGCAGCAATGAAGAGCTTATCTGATGTCACAGACGACAACGATCAAGATGTTAACGAGGCTGCAGTCATTGAGAGTGCTCTTGAAGACCTTAGTAATGAAGTGCGGAGGGAAGTTGCATTGCAGCATCCTATTGTGTTTGACTGTCATAACATCTGCGACCTTGCCAAGCATGACAAGCTGAAAAAAATTAACATAACAATGCTCAAGAGAATGTGTGAGCAGTTTGGACTTGTTGATGAGATAAAAGTCAGGCTGAAAAGGCCTTATCTAGAAATTGCCTGCGTTCTGTAGCAGCTGCTCATGTCAGGATTAATAAGTTGACTGATACTTGCGTGTGTCATCCTTTGCTGCTGAAGGCAGTTCTCATTGTCAACTGTGGGGAAAATCACTAAACATCGCCACATCTTTGTTAGAGAATAGCCCTTTTCATGGTTAGTTTTTCTGATTTGCATTACAATGTAATCTAGCATGTATGTGAGGCAATTTCGGACCATTTTGTAGTTTTAACCCGAAATTGCCTCGCATCCACGTTAGATTACATTGTGATGCAAATGAGAAAAACTAACCGTGAAAATGGCTATTCAGTCCAAAAGCTCGTTTCTTAGTTAAAACTAGAATCCTGTTTAATGCTTAGAGCTTAAGAGAATAAGGCCCTGTAGTACCCCTGCCGAGAATTTTGAAATTCTGTTTGTTAAGTAACGTTGACTTCATATAGTTGACGAGATTGATCAAGGTTCTTTTTTTAACTGACAAGGCAAATTAGATGGCAATGCTTGTTACTAAAACGTGACATCACTTAGTGACGTCACGAAATTCGTTTTCTAAAATGGGGTAAGGTTATACAACATATTTGTGGAACACAGCAACCACAACCATATTTTCCCTTGTACCGTTATATTTGAAAGTTACATAAGACGCTATTCATATTTTTCATTCAGGTGACCTGTTTCCCTTAATTACGCAATCATCAATAATGATAGACCCGCTAACAAGGTCACTTCATAAAGAGTACCAAGTATGTAAGAGATTGATACCCGAAGGAAGTTCTGTTAATTTCATTTATTACTCCACATTTCGTACAGACGATTTTATTCGTTGGTAATCGATTGTAGGTCACGTGACATTGGTTGGTTTGCAGGCTTCATATTGTTGAGGATACCGAGATAATACCGCGTTCCAGTTTTCAGCAAGATTAAAGAACAACCCTGTCAAAAATTAAATATGCCATTTAAGCCAGTGAACCGAAGAGTAAGATTGGTGTGATAATATATGTCAGAATTGCAAAAGCTCACCGCATGGAGCGTGGAAACGCTAGGATTGTTTCGGTTTCGGGCAATCAAACTTTAACGAGTTTAGCCAAGTCAAGGAAGATCTTTAATAAATTTGTTACAAAAATGGTTTCTAGCTCTTTTCTTTGGGTTAATTACGTTTTTCGCACTCGCGAGCGTTTAAGACACCGTGTGCATTGCTCAGTCCACATCCTACCAAAACTAACTGGGGTTGACACTACATCCTGAGGTGTGTAAGGCACGTATATCACTGCCAAGGGCATGAAAAAGAAAAAAAACTGAGAGGAAAAGCGACCATGTGAAAAAACGCCAACTTTTAAATTCAATCACTTCACGCCCACTTGTGTCACGCAACCTGACGTGAAATTTGACCTTGCGCCCTAACCAATTTGCATATTCGATGTCACGAAACATGATTGAAGGCAAGACGAAGGGGTTTCGATCTTTCCTCTTCAGTCTGAGCTCACAGAAAGGAAAGGATAATGGCGCCAGAGCGGCAAAGCCCAAAAAGAGGATGACGGTGGCATTATCAAACCTTTTGTAGCCGTTGACGTTTCACAGTAGGTTGTTTACCACCATTTCTTTTGTCACTTCGAAATGAAAAATGGTCAACTTTAACAGCATCTGGAGGAACGTCAAAACAAGAACCCGGGTTGGTTTTCAGACATGATTTCGCTTAAGGCTCCGATTATTGAAAGCCGAGGTTTCAAGAAATATCAAGTTATACCACATGCCTAAAAGTGCCTTTGACTTTTGGTACTAAAATGCCATATGAAGTACTCGCCAAACATGCTAGTTTTCTTAGACATGTATAAAATTGCCAAATACCTTATGAGCCATAAAACTCCTGTTTGTTTGGGTCAGAAAGAGGTCTTCTTTCGATAGCAAGCATCCACATATTTTCATGCGTCGCTTTAAACAAACGTAGATTCTTTTAAAAGTTGTGGTTTTTGGGTCTTGTATTAGGCGAAATTCGCGACATGCGGACCTCTTATCGCTTTTCTTAATTTTCCCCGAATAAGAGCGTTTTAGGCAAGGATTAATAGTACCACATTGTTTACCTACTTAAAGGTTAGTTAGTCATACACTAAAGATGAAGGAAATCCATTTTTGTACTTCTGCCACAAAATTCAGATTTTGCTCGGTTTTTCGTGACCGCTGGTCTTAAATATTCTACTGCGTACATGTCCACCGGACAAGTCTACGCATTTCCAGTACCCCCTCAAACCTAACAAAATACGCGCAGAAGACTCTATGCACAAAGATATCCTTAGCAGGGGAGTAACAGGCAAGACTTTTACCGACACGGACAAAAAAAGAACTAGACCCTCCGTGAGGGTACACTGGGTTGCCTGTGGTACATGCACCGTTCCAGAAAAAAATTTTCAAGTTGGGGGGGTCGTTAAGACCATTTAAGGGGTCACCCAGAAGTCATACCAGCCGAGGCCATTTGGCTCACAGGTCCTCACACGTTTGTACGACGAAACAGATCCTTTTCTGAGGTTAAAAACCTGCCTACCGGCCTATTAATTAATCATTTGTCAGAAAGAAGAAATTCCTGTCCTCTTTAGAAAAAAATAGGCACGCATTGCTTACGTGTGGTAGTGAAGTAACACAGCGATTTATTCCATATAAAACGTCAACTGAGCTGTGTGTTGTCTTCCAGGAGATTCAAGTTGCCCTTGCGTAATATGTAGCTCCAACAGTGCACGATATTGTTTTGGTATTGTCTATCATTGTAGTGCCATGGTAGAAGTCTTGGGTAACTATCGTGAGAAGACATGTGGTTAATAGCAAAGTACTGAACCCAGGAAGATTGAAGAAAATAAGTGGGAAGTGAGAAACATTGGCTTCTGGGATGACATGTTGATAATTTTTGAGCTCCCTTACAACTTCTTTTCACCACAAGTTTAAGCATGCCCTCTGAGCATCTGAAGGCTTTGTAAAGGCCTGTTTAAGCGGTTTCAACATTTGACCAACATTCATTCAACAAAAGTTGAACGGATGTTGCGCAAATGTTGGACGCAAAAACTAAGTTGTGCGGAGGCCGTTCAAACGGTTCCAACATTGCGCTAACCAAAGAACTGACACTTTCGCGAAAATTGATTGCTAGGAACTAAGAGCTAGAAACCAGCCTCTCTCGTCCAGATAAACTACACCATATTGAAAAATTTGGTTTATTAACGGAGTTGATAATGTAAATTGGCCACCGTACAGAGATTCTAAAAGCTGACGTTTCGAGCCTTAGCCCTTCGTCATAGCGAATCGAAGGGCGATTCGCTCTGACGAAGGGCTAACGCTCGAAACGTCAGCTTTTAGAATCTGTTGGACGCAAAAATGTTGGACGCAAAAACTAAGTTGTGCGGAGGCCGTTCAAACGGGTTCCAACATTGCGCCAACCAAAGAACTGACACTTTCGCGAAAATTGATTGCTAGGAACTAAGAGCTAGAAACCAGCCTCTCTCGTCCAGATAAACTACACCATATTGAAAAATTTGGTTTATCAACGGAGTTGATAATGTAAATTGGCCACCATAAAGAGATTCTAAAAGCTGACGTTTCGAGCGTTAGCCCTTCGTCAGAGCGAATCAAAGGGCGATTCGCTCTGACGAAGGGCTAACGCTCGAAACGTCAGCTTTTAGAATCTCTGTACTGTGGCCAATTTACATTATCAACTCCGTTGATAAACCAAATTTTTGTATACTACTTCCCCACCGACGCAGCACCACAGTTTCTTTAGAAACTACCCCTTCATACACCATATTGACTTTTGCGGCCTGATGTGAGCATGCGTGTGTTCTGCAATTGTTGAACAGAGTGTTCAAACGGCTTCAACACCATTTCAAAATTTCGAGAACAAAGGAAAAGTTGAATCGATGTTGAATGAAAGTTTAAACTGATTTAAACTTGATTCAACACGCTTTCAACAAGCTTTCAACATTTTTTACGCTTTCAACAATGTTGGACGACCTGTTCAAACACACCGAACATTTGGTTCAACAAAGTGATGAAAACATGTTGAAGCAAATGTTGAAACCGTTTAAACGGGCCTTAATACTAAGGTTTTCAAAAATTTTCCCTGTCTGGCGGGGCTAGTATCAGGATGGGTGACCTAAAACATATACCCCTTCGTAAAACAGAAGCATTGAACTGAAAATACTATTAACGCTAGCAAATGCGAACTCAGCAAGGTACAGATGTTGTTACCTTGCTTTATTCAAAAACAAACATTGCTGCAAAAGTAAATAAATATTGATACACAGTTTTTAGAAAGAGCAAAAGGAAGTTTCCAGGATGGTCGCTCGATAATAACATATTTACGACATGAAAACGACATTAATTTTGAACAACAATAAAAGCAAGGTGACACACTCTAACACCAACCCGGTGTGGCCAACACATCACGCATGCGCACAACCATTTCACCTGGTTAATTAGCAGCCATGGACAGCTGTTTCAGCCTTTTGGACCTCATCAGCATGGCGTAGCTAACATACCAGGCTGGTGTGTTTAGCACCCCTTTAAGTGGCAGCTGTACATTCCAAACATGTGCCACACCCGCCTAATATGTTAGCTACGCCATGTTGATGAGGCCCAAAAGGCCGAAACAGCTGTCCATGGCTGCTAATTGACCGGGTGAAATGAAGCATCTGTGTCAAATGATGGCAAGATACCGGGTTTTCATAAGTTTCTTTTTTTCTGTCAAGTGTTATAAAGTTTGACAATAAATGAGCGAATTCAAAACAAAGATCACAACCGCCCAAACTCTTGAGGTTGACCATTGTTTCTGCAAAGTCAAAAAATTACTCTCCAAGACGAGGTTATTTATCACCAGATAATTCCATTATTTTGGAAATAGCAGCTACTTTATTACTCATCGGCGTCACAATTTGTTCCTGATTTTGGGGCTCATTTTGTTGAAACTCAAGCACGCTTCCAACAGACCTGTTTATTTTCGTAGACCTTTATTGCTTACAGAGCAATACTACAAATATCCTCCCGTATCACATTTCAACCGAAAATCCAAATACACAACATGATATAATTCACAAAGGCAGAAAATATCACAGAATCCTTTTCCAGCGACACATTTTATTGAAACAATCAACATAAGATGTACTAATACGCCATTTGCGTTGCAATGACATTCGACGCCATTGGTGGTTAACGAGAATAACAAACTCACGAGGCAGAATGTATATATATATTCAATTAAGTTAGCACAACAGAAAGGCGCTAACCTCATTTTGACACGAAAATGCCTCACTATTGCCATAAAAACTATCCAGTTAAGCTCGCATATTATAAAACATGATGAATTCATAAAGGCCACCTTTTCCAGCGAACAATTTTTTTGAAACAAACAACATATATTTGCTATTAGAGGCAAAAACCCCTTCCTATTTCATTACGTGTGTGAAGACAAAAAACTCAATCGTGTCAAATATGCGCAATATTACAACAAACTAAAATTTCAGGATCAAACCGTTCCCATGAAGAACCTTTTCCTCGAATAATGAAGCACAAAATAGACGACAAGCTTTCTTTCAAATATTTCTTGGCTGTCACATTTCCAATTATTTTTTTACCTGAAGACTGTGCAGAGTTGATCACAGATCCACTTAAGGCGTTCGATTCGTTCTCTGTCTTTGTTGAACCCATAATTTTCCATTTGGTTTCAGTGTTCTACATAACAACACACATAACACACAACACACATAACACACAATATGCAGCTCAATTTGATTTCGGCTCGACGGGCGACAGATTGTTGTCGAAGTCCATTACTCGTCGCTTTTAAGATTCCACCGCCTGTCTTGTTCAGTATCCAATTGACTTGCCGTTATTGAGATTGATAAGGGTATATTTTGTTCAAAGATCCACTAAAATACCATTCGAGTTACATTGCCGGTTAAGTGAATCGTTCTACTGTGTCCACCAGAGAAATCTACGCATTTCCCACTACCCTATCGATCCTAAGAAAATACGCGCAGAAGGCTCTATGCACAAAGACACCACTTAGTAGGGGAGTGACAGGCAAGACGTTTACCGACACGGAAAAAAATAAAAATAAAACAAACAAATGAAATGCAGATCACGACTGGGTTTGCCATACTGGCAACCCAGTAAAAAGGAAAACAAATTAAAACGCATTTTCCAACTGGATTGCCTATGGCAACCCAGTAAAAAAAGAAAGAAAAAAAAAGAAGAAGAAAGAAAGAAAAGAAAAAAAACGAACAAATTCCACCGCTTTTTCGACTAGGATTGCCATACTGGCAACCCAGTAATAAAATATGAAATGTCACGCAAATAGTTTTGCTTGAACTGAGTCCGACTGGACAATGAGAGATGATGTTAATTTTCCAAATAGCAACATTTCATGCACTTCTTGAGAACGGAAAATGTCTGTTAAGGTCTTTCGGAACAATACAATGTTCGTTTCTGAAGTGTTTGCCGATGGATGAGGACTGTTTAGTGAGTTTAGCTGCTCTTTGATGCAAGTGTATGAGAGTATAGAATGTGACCGTTTGAGGGCAGCATTCTCTGTGCTGAAATATCCACAACACCTTATCAACACTACAGTCAGGTCGTTTGCTGCCTCTAAAGTTGAAGACCCGCAGCCAATACCTGCCCGAAAAGAGAACCCAGCGGTCTGAATAGTCCTGCCATTCAAAGTTCAGTATTCGGCAGACTTTGCCTGCAAACAGCTGAAAGACCTGAACCTGAAGACCCGCACTGTCATTCAACCGGTTTTTGTCATTGATACGATCCAGTGAGAGATAAAAGTGCATGAGAAAAACAACGCCTATTGCTAACCAACAAAGTGTAGTTTTTCAATTTCAATAGGGAATGTAAGCTCGAGACGTTTTTCAGCTGCGGGCGGCAACCGGAAATGAACATTTTCCATGCTAGGGTAGAAGCGTCTCTCAGATTTCTAACCTAATATCATCTTTAATGGAGGAAATATACTTACCAATATATAAAGGTGGTAGTGACAAAACGAGTTAAAGTGGAAAACAGTGGAAAACAGTAGCTCAAAAACTTCGCATGCTTAAACTATTCGAAATCAGAGACGTACTAGCTCATGACGTGACAGATCATTGGGAAACTTGGTCAGTTCAAGGTCAAAAATGAGTTTTATTGATGTACTTTGGATCGAATCCATTCTAAAATGAGGGAAGACAACAAAGCTGTTCAGCTTTTTAAGGTTTAGGATCATGCTGTAAGATCCATCTTTCTTGATCTTAGAGAGATATTACACCAGGAACCCATGACCCGGAGCCTACAACTCCATTATTTTCGAGTCATGGCGTTTTCACAGACCGATTTATTTTTGGATTGAATTTTCCGCGAATGAGACTCCCACAGGAGCCCGGTCACTAATTACAAGAAACTAACCAAACGTCATACGGTCACCGAACCGGAACTTTCTTTGTCTTTTCGAAAAGGTAGTCCAAATTTAGATCGGTCTGTAAAAATGCTGTGACATGGGCCCAGTATGGGAGTTGTAGACTCCGGCTTATGGCCTCCTGATTAAAGATAAACTCCCCCTATCCGTGGGTGCTTTCCTTGATAGTTCCCTTATCAAGAAAGTTTAAAATTTGTGAGGAGACAATTATTGTGTCCTCGTTAAAAAATGTAAATACTCCAGGGCTAACAAACTGCACAGGTTCGACTGAAAACTCGATTTTGTATCCTGTGACAGAAAGTACTTTAGAGGAGTCCTGTGTAGGCTTTCTCCATTTCTTAAAAAAATATTGAATTCTGCTAGCTACTACAGTTGTGGTATCTGAGTAATGAGGCAAAGTCTTTTCCTGGATACTCACAAGTTTCAAACCTATTTCTGCTTCTCCCTTCAACCTTCAACCTTGTTCCCAGGGTCTCCATTGTTGTTAAGAAGAGACCCTGGTTGGGGCTGGACACGTATCTCCCAAAATTTGTGAACGTTTTTTTGTTAAATATGTGTTTTAGGAGGGGTGGCAGTGGAAGGGAGTTACAACGCATTAGATTTTGTGGCCGGATGCTTTCGCCCAGTTGCGGGTCAAAATATAACAAAGACTCTAGCCCACTGGGAAAATGCTTGTCGTGGAGAGCCACGTGACCAGCCCCAACCTGAGTCTCTCTCCTCAACGACAAAGAGACCCTGGAAACGGGGTTGGCTCGTCCTTCTTGTTGTTACAGAAGTTTCCTCTTCCCAGGGAGCGCGTTTGGAGGAAGTGTGCCCCCATGATAGAATCGAAAATTTTCCCTTTGAACTGTGTCATCCTTAGGAGGAAGATGTATGGAACGACATAACTGTCTTATGATACTTTTGGTCATGATACTCGGTGCTTACGTCCTTATATTCGGTGCTTACTTCCTTATATTCGGCGCTTAAATCATTATATTCGGTGCATACTTCGTTATATCCAGTGCTTACTACGTTATATTCGGTGTTTAAATCATTATAATCGGTGCTTACTTCATTATATTCGGTGCTTACTTTATTATATTCGGTGCTTACTTTATTATAATCGGTGCTTACTTCATTATATTCGGTGCTTACTTCATTATAATCGGTGCTTACTTCATTATATTCGGTAGTCATTCTATTATACTGGGTGGTTTATTCGTTCGGTGTCCGCTTCATTATATTCGGTGTTCACTCCATTATATTCGGTGCTTACTTCATTATATTCGGTGCGTAAATCAGTATATTGGGTGGTCATTTTACTATACTGGATGGTTTATTCGTTTGGTGTTCACTTCATTATCTTCGGTGTTCACTTCAGTATATTCGGTGCTTACTTCATTATATTCGGTGCAAACTTCGTTATGATCGTCACCAGGCTCCCAAAAAACATTCTGTTTTGCTTTATTGAAGCGCGAAAAAATGGATGACATCTTGACGGAACTAAACTTTGAAACGCTGGCTGCAGTATTTCGAGGTGAAAGAATCGCGCCTTCGATAGTACAGTCGATGAGTGATGAGGAAATAGAACGACGCGGTGTAACTGCGATTGGAGATCGAGTTCGATTGCGTGAACTTTGTAAAGAAGACGAAGGGAAAAGTAGCAGGTCATCGTTTGGCTCTCGAAGTGTTGGAAGCGCCTCAACAAGCAGAAACGGCGATGTACCTTTAGCTTACGCTGTCCTGGAGGAAGGAATGCGTCTTTTCAATTCTAGGGGTCCTCGGTCGCAGTCTAAAAGTAGAAGCAAGAAACATCCTTATCCACGAACTTGGACTGTTGACTTTGTGTGCCTTGCAGATCGGTATCAGTTCACAACACCATCAGCTGTTGAGAAACAAACGTTGCACAAAGCTGGCTTAAGAATAAAAAAGATCAAGCTACTCTTAGATGATGATGCAAGTGTAGTGTATGAGAAGCTTGTCTCGAGTGAAAAGGACGATGTAGGTGATGTAAAGGGGTTTCCTCAGTTACGTGAAGCAGGAGGATTTGAGATGCTACATTGCCTACCAAATTGCCGGGATTTAACATCTCTTAAGTGCTCCTGGGCTGCCAAAGAAATATGAAGTAATTTGGGAGGGCAATCCAAAATTTACTTGAGACCAATCCAAAAAGATCTGTCCTCTAAATCTCTTTTGCCACAGAATTCTTTTGAAATAAAAGAGAAACGCATGGCTTGCAGGAAATAATTCCCAATGAGTGAGCTCAGAACACACTCTTTTTACACGTGTACAGTTGGATTTAATAGTGGTTCAGACTCAGAGGGGGACAATGGCATAACTGGGTGCATTGTAGAAGGCACAGCAAATGCTGACTCTGGAAGTGAATCGTCAGTGAATTCAGGGATGTCTCAAGCTCCACAACAAACACAGAAAGCAACCCCCCCCCCCCCCCCATAGAAGTTTCCGACTCACCTGTACCTTTTCCTGAAGAGAAACAAGATAACATTGATACTGCTGTTGGAAAGGTTGTAACCTTTTGTCGCACGAACAATGTACACAACCCCGTGGAAGTTCTCCGATGTATGCAACAAGTCATTGTTACTGGCAGGAAATTGGAATTAGAATCTGACAGTGAAGTGTTAGAGGGGGAGACAAACTACATCAATGTAGACAGAATGAATCTACTTGAAACAGCATTTGAGGAAATAGGGGCATTCTAACATTACAGGCAATCGGCTTTAGCCATCAATTCCATCGATGATTATAAAATTCCACCATACAAGTTTATGCTTAGTGTCTATATGCCACAAGTGGTTGGGGTCCTTCACATTGTAGACCCTTCGTTACAACCGTCCCTTCTTTCTTTCGCGTACTCCTTCTTCATCTACGCGATGGATGTTATCTAGAAGTTGCATTCTTTGCACTTTAATGCCTCTTTCTTGGAGAAGAAATTTAAGCATTCCTTCCCCACAAAATGGAAAGTCCTTAGACAGTTCTGTTATATGGTTATCAAGCTCTTCATATGAAACATCACTGAAATCCTGAGAGCTCAGTCCGTAGCTTTGCATTCTGCGATAAATTGTGCTCTCCGAGACAGACAACAAACTGGCAATTTCCTTGATCTTGAAATCCTCCTCTAGATGATTCTCCAGTATTGATTTTGGTATGTTGAATTCTGGAGCTCCAGATCCTAAACGATTTCCTTGAGGCTTTCGTTTTCCGTAGGTAGAACATTCCATTCGCAAGCTCATCATGTCAGAACTATTACTTACACCCAGCTGCTTCATTTCTCTTGCAGATAACAGTGGAACTACATCAGGTCTGATTTTCTCCTTTTCAAATACCTCCGTTAGATTACTTATATAAGTTTTGTCGCTTCAGAATTGAGGCCATTTTCAGATTCGAAAATACGCGGGAAATCGCAGAATTGCATTGTTGGGTTATTACCCTCAATAGTGCTTTGGGAGCCTGGTGACGATCATAACGAAGTTTGCACCGAATATAATGAAGTAAGCACCGAATATACTGAAGTGAACACCGAAGATAATGAAGTGAACACCGAACGAATAAACCACCCAGTATAATAAAATGACCACCCAATATACTGATTTACGCACCGAATATAATGAAATAAGCACCGAATATAATGGAGTGAACACCGAATATAATGACGCGGACACCGAACGAATAAACCACCCAGTATAATAGAATGACTACCGATTATAATGAAGTAATCACCGATTATAATGAAATAAGCACCGATCATAATAAAGTAAGCACCGAATATAACGTAGTAAGCACTGGATATAACGAAGTGTGCGCCGAATATAATGATTAAAGCGCCGAATATAAGGAAGTAAGCACCGAGTATCATGACCAAAAGTATCATAAGACAGTTATGGCGTTCCATAAAGATGCCCTTTGCTGACTGATTTCAGGCACTCAGTAAAATAATTCCCAAACAGCTCAGAGCCAACTGGTTCTTTGCTGCTGCAGGTTGTTTTGTGCTCAATGTCCACGTCAGCTTTTTAAAACAAATCCCGACGGCACATATCAAGTTTGTGATTGGCTGAGGCTTTCAATATGATAGAGTGATCCTCACGCTTCGTTAAGACTTGGTTATTCAAGCCAGAAGATAAAATGTTGTCGAGAACTCTGGGGGTTTTTTTCATTTAACGGCTTGTCAATCTGGTCGTTCTCAGTAACCTCCTCTACTAGGACGTCTACTAAACCAACAATAAACTGATAAGGTTGACCTGAGCTAGATTTACTCTTTTTTTGCCGAGGGCTCCACTTCCGCTTCGCCGTTCTATTCGCTCGCGTCATCTTCGACCTCGTAAGCTGTTGTTATTATTATTATTATTATTATTATTATTATTGTCATTATCATTATCACCATTATTATTATTATTATTATTATTATTATTATTATTATTATTAATATTATTATTATCATTATTATTATTATTGTTATTCAAAAATCGGAAATATTGAAGGATGCATGTTTAAAGGCCGGGACACACTAGGCGACAAGTCGCAGCAACATGTCTCTGCGACAGGTCACTCCGTGTGTATTACTTGCAAAACAAGTCGCTGCGACACGATGCCTGTTCGGTGCGCACGCAGTGATCTCGTATGAGGGAGAATGTGAACTAGTTTTCTAATTCAATATGGCAGACCATATGACGCTCTCTCATTGGTTCAGTTATATTTTGTCGCAGCGACTTGTTGCCGGAAGTGTACACACGATGCGACAACACTTCTTTCGCTAATTTTGTCACTGCGATAAGTCGCACGAATTCAAACTGGTTTGAATTCGTGCGACTCATCGCGGCGACAAAATTATGCCGCAG
>NW_027180147.1:17500-25000 GCF_036669925.1 Montipora capricornis | reverse complement strand
AGATATCAGAACAAGCTTGTGGCAGTTTACGCTCACGGATCGTCTATTTTGTAAGAACTACCAGTGATACACAGATCTTAGGTTCAATTCGCCCAATTTCAAGGGTGAACGTTGCTGCCGTTTCTTAGTGTTTAAATTTATTTATTTTCTAAATTAGAAAACCTTCCAAAACACAGTTAAAAGGAATGTAATTTGTTCTCAGTGTGTATTAGCACGTGGAAGTAACTTTATTTAGGGCATATGTTAAAGCATATTTTATAATATTTGAATCAATCTTTTCAAGATCGCGTTATTATATGCAGAGTTTTAAATGCATGATGCTAAGAGCGAACATAGGAAATTGAAACGTGCAAACCAAGTTAATTTTAGCAAACAACCTCGTCCCTCGCAATTAATTTAAGTTAATGCATCAGGAAAAAGCCAGATTTCCGCTGATGTTGTTTGGAAACACGAGGACCGTTTTAGCGGCTATTTCTGACAAGTGTGTAAGACCGACCTTGTTAGTTATCTTAGCGTAGTTATCTGTAGCTTTGGCTTTCCCGCGGTTAGCGGGGTGTAAAGTAGCGATTAAAGATTGCATTGTCTAGCAAAAGTATTTACCACAAGCTTTTTCCGCCTGGGATGCTGAGGGTTTTAGAATCACGTTTGTATAACTTCTCAAGCTCTTTGATCATCTATAGCTGTCTATTTGTCACCCAAAGCTTACTCGCGAAAGTGCTTTCCTCAGGAGAGTTAACCTTCTAACTTTTTGTGACACTCACTTATTCGCCTAGTTCACGTGCAATGCCCGGGGCACGTAATCATGCGCCCAGGCTGTCACCTTTGTTCTTCGAAGGAAATGTATTCATTAACCAATCACAGCTCAGCAAGAGCAGTTTTTAGTAGTTTGATGACAGAGTTGGCTGCCGGCAACGGCAGAATGCTGACGTCTCACGCCAGAATAAAGAAGTTAAAACACTGAAGCTGCACCTACAAAATCTGTCTCGTAGCAAATTTCTGGAGGATGATCCGGGTACAGATTCTCTGGTAAAAGAAGCCAATCAGTCCCCGCCAAACCTCGAGTTCTGTTGGTAAAACAGTTCAGTTTAGTGTCCTGGGTCGGGGAAGCCAAGGCAGAACTTTCTAAGCCGCCAAACTTTCAATGTGTGTCTTCCTTAAGGCGATCACCATAACCGACCCTTCTGCTAGCTCTACATATATGTATTATGTTTTCTTATCTTGAGCCGCTAAATTTAATTTCTTAATGTTCCCGTCAACCTTTGCGTTGATTTGTTTTTAGCTAATAGTTTCAAAAGAATTGAATACACTTGCAAATCGAGGCAGATAAATCCTGTAGTTCGGCGAGTAGATGGGTGATTACGCGAACTAACTAAAGGCGAAATTAACGTCCACGCTAGAACTTCTAGGGTTCCACAATCACTTCAGATTAGTGACGGGGCGTACAGAAATACAATTAGTCACGGAGGGCCAGAGTTAACCCAAAATTAAATATCTTTATCTCACGTGGGCTCAACACAAAACGCTCAATTAGTTTCAGATAAAGAGTCCTTTAGGTTTTGATCACCGGCCGCAAATTTCAGATCTTCCATGAAACTAAATTTTAATAATGGAAGAAAGATAGATAGATAGATAGTTTAATAAAAAAATATTACTTCGCAGCCAAAAGGCTGAATTGCATAATACTTTACAAATTTGACAATGATACACTATATATACTATGTTAAGATACATGAGTATGACTAATTTAAATTTATTTAAAATACTACAAAATGCTAAAAAACCAGAGTTCAGAACAATATGCAGATAGCTAATCGGACGCATATTTACACAGTGTTGTTGGCTAATCTGCACATGGCCTGAATGAATGACCGCTGAAAACGCTTGGTGCGCACACCCGGGAGGTCGTACTTTCTATTTCTCCTTAGATTATAATGGTTAACATGATTGGGAGGAAGTAAGTGGGATAGTTTGTGGTTACCAGAGATTACATTAAACAACTTAAGACACTGTTCCTCGCGCCGAGACTGCAAAGTGTCAAGATCATAAATACTTAAGCACAGACTATAGAAACAATCAGGTAAAATGATACTTAGCGCCCTCTTCTGTACTCGCTCGATATCATTGATAAGATACTCGGGCAAAGCATGATGGAAAATAGGCTAACAATATTGGAGAAATGGTCTAACAACAGTGCAATAAAAGTTGATAATATCATGAGGGTTCACTCCCGCTCTCTTGAGAAGAACCAGGAAGTATAGTCTCTTATTGGCTTTCCGGATAGCCTCATTCACATGATCATCCCACGTAAGATCACTAGACAGAGTCACTCCTAAGATCTTGGAGGAGCTAGCAACAGAGAGTTCCTTCCCATCAACGATAACAGGCTCGAACGCGTGTCTGTTCTTCTTAAAATCGATGTTCATGACTTTACATTTGTCGGCATTTAGGGTCATTTGGTTGTGACACGACCAGGTCTCAACAGCGTGAACAGCCTTTGGATGTCGCTTGACTCTCCACGTGGTACAATCTCGGCTACCGTAGTGTCATCCACGTATTTCCAGGAATGGAAGCCGGAGACCCTTAGGTCATTTATCATTAGAATAAATAACCAAGGGCCTAGTTTAGTTCCCTGTGGGACGCCAGCAGGGACTGGGCCCCATTCCGACAAACAGTCCTTAGACAGCTTGACACGTTGTTGTCGGTCTATAAGAAAGTCAGCAACCCAACAGGCGAGACTCCTTGGAATCGATAGATCGAAGACCTTACGCACCAACAGGGTGTGGTAGATAAAGTCGAACGCCTTCCTATAATCGAAGAGGACAACTCTCACGCCAGCTCCGTTACCATCAGTTGCTTTGGACCAGTTGTGCACCATGGATGTTAATGCGTGGAGGGTAGACGATTTTGGGATTCCTCCGTACTGGTCGGGGTCGATCACCTCCATCACGGCAGGGCCCACATAAAGACCAACCACAAAGTCTTCAGCGACTTTAGACAGCGCCGGGGTCACCTTTGGTATTGGGACAACATCAGCCATCTTTCATGCTAGCGGGAGTCTATTCTCGGCAAAACTGCAATTAATGATCATGGAGACGGGGTATACAAGGATATCTGCATACGCTTTCAGGAGCCAATTGGGTATCTCATCCGGTCCAGCCGCCTTACGGAGGTTCAACTTTTCCAGTGCTGACAAAATTGTAGACTCGGGTATAATCAACGGTGTGGATCCCTTCTCAGGGGTTGGAACAGACTCCAACCTCTGAAATGACTCCAGAGGCTCGACAAATGCGGCATTGATCATATTTGCGATGTTTTGTTCAGAGAGGCCGTCAGTGCTTTCAACCTGTAAGCTGGAAATAATGGTATCGGAACCTGACGCAGGGGTCATTCCCGCAATGCGCTTGACAGTTCGTTTGTTGCCTCTAAAGTTGAAGACCCGCAGCCAATACCTGCCCGAAAAGAGAACCCAGCGGTCTGAATAGTCCTGCCATTCAAAGTCCAGTATTCGGCAGACTTTGCCTGCAAACAGCTGAAAGACCTGAACCTGAAGACCAGCACTGTCATTCAACCGGTTTTTGTCATTGATACGATCCAGTGAGAGATAAAGGTGCATGAGAAAAACAACGCCTATTGCTAACCAACAAAGTGTAGTTTATCAATTTCAATAGGGAATGTAAGCTCGAGACGTTTTTCAGCTGTGGGCGGCAACCGGAAATGAACATTTTGCATGCTAGGGTAGAAGCGTCTCCCAGATTTCTAACCTAATATCATCTTTAATGGAGGAAATATACTTACCAATATATAAAGGTGGTTGTGACAAAACGAGTTAAAGTGGAAAACGGTTCACTTCCGGTTGCCGTCCGTAGCTCAAAAACTTCGCATGCTTAAACTATTCGAAATCAGAGACGTACTAGCTCATGACATGACAGAGCGTTAGGAAACTTGGTCAGTTCAAGGTCAAAAATGAGTTTTATTGATGTACTTTGGATCGAATCCATTCTAAAATGAGGGAAGACAACAAAGTTGTTCAGCTTTTTAATGTTTAGGATCATGCTGTAAGATCCATCTTTCTTGATCTTAGAAAGATAGTACAGCAGGAACCCGTGACCCGGAGCCTACAACCCCATTACGTTCGTGTTATGGCGTTTTCACAGACCGATTTATTTTCGGATTGAATTTTCCGCGAATGAGACTCCCACAGGAGCCCGTTCATAATTACAAGAAACTAACCAAACGTCATACGGTCACCGAACCGGAACTTTCTTTGTCTTTTCGAAAAGGTAGTCCAAATTTAGATCGGTCTGTAAAAATGCTGTGACATAGGCCCAGTATGGAAGTTGTAGGCTCCGGCTCATGGGTTCCTGATTAAAGATAAACTCCCCCTATCCGTGGGTGCTTTCTTTGATAGTTCCCTTATCAAGAAAGTTTAAAATTTGCGAGGAGACAATTATTGTGTCCTCGTTAAAAAATGTAAATACTCCAGGGCTAACAAACTGCACAGGTTCGACTGAAAACTCGATTTTGTATCCTGTGACAGAAAGTACTTTAGAGGAGTCCTGTGTAGGCTTTCTCCATTTCTTGATAAAGTATTGAATTCTGCTAGCTACTACAGGTGTGGTATCTGAGTAATGAGGCAAAGTCTTTTCCTGGATACTCACAAGTTTCAAACCTATTTCTGCTTTTCCCTTCAACCTTCAACCTTGTTCCCAGGGTCTCCATTGTTGTTAAGAAGAGACCCTGGTTGGGGCTGGACACGTATCTCCCAAAATTTGTGAAAGGTTTTTTTGTTAAATATGTGTTTTGGGAGGGGTGGCAGTGGAAGGGAGTTACAACGCATTAGATTTTGCGGCCGGATGCTTTCGCCAAGTTGCGGGTCAAAATATAACGAACACTCTAGCCCACTGGGAAAATGCTTGTCGTGGAGAGCCACGTGACCCGCCCCAACCTGGGTCTCTCTCCTCATCGACAAAGAGACGCTGGAAACGGGGTTGGCTCGCCCTTCTTGTTGTTACAGAAGTTTCCTCTTCCCAGGGAGCGCGTTTGGAGGAAGTGTCCCCCCATGATAGAATCGAAAACTTTCCCTTTGAACTGTGTCATCCTTAGGAGGAAGATGTATGGAACGACATAACTGTCTTATGATACTTTTGGTCATGATACTCGGTGCTTACGTCCTTATATTCGGTACTTACTTCCTTATATTCGGCGCTTAAATTATTATATTCGGTGCATACTTCGTTATATCCAGTGCTTACTACGTTATATTCGGTGTTTAAATCATTATAATCGGTGCTTACTTCATTATATTCGGTGCTTACTTCATTATAATCGGTGCTTACTTTATTACAATCGGTGCCTACTTCATTATATTCGGTGCTTACTTCATTATAATCGGTGCTTACTTCATTATATTCGGTAGTCATTCTTTTATACTGGGTGGTTTATTCGTTCGGTGTCCGCTTCATTATATTCGGTGTTTACTCCATTATATTCGGTGCTTACTTCATTATATTCGGTGCGTAAATCAGTATATTAGGTGGTCATTTTATTATACTGGATAGTTTATTCGTTCGGTGTTCACTTCATTATCTTCGGTGTTCACTTCAGTATATTCGGTGCTTACTTCATTATATTCGGTGCAAACTTCGTTATGATCGTCACCAGGCTCCCAAAAAACATTCTGTTTTGCTTTGTTGAAGCGCGAAAAAATGGATGACATCTTGACGGAACTAAACCTTGAAACGCTGGCTGCAGTATTTCGAGGTGAAAGAATCGCGCCTTCGATAGTACAGTCGATGAGTGATGAGGAAATAGAACGACGTGGTGTAACTGCGATTGGAGATCGAGTTCGATTGCGTGAACTTTGTAAAGAAGACGAAGGGAAAAGTAGCAGGTCATCGTTTGGCTCTCGAAGTGTTGGAAGCGCCTCAACAAGCAGAAACGGCGATGTACCTTTAGCTTACGCTGTCCTGGAGGAAGGAATGCGTCTTTTCAATTCTAGGGGTCCTCGGTCGCAGTCTAAAAGTAGAAGCAAGAAACATCCTTATCCACGAACTTGGACTGTTGACTTTGTGTGCCTTGCAGATCGGTATCAGTTCACAACACCATCAGCTGTTGAGAAACAAACGTTGCACAAAGCTGGCTTAAGAATAAAAAAGATCAAGCTACTCTTAGATGATGATGCAAGTGTAGTGTATGAGAAGCTTGTCTCGAGTGAAAAGGACGATGTAGGTGATGTAAAGGGGTTTCCTCAGTTACGTGAAGCAGGAGGATTTGAGATGCTACATTGCCTACCAAATTGCTGGGATTTAACACCTCTTAAGTGCTCCTGGGCTGCCAAAGAAATAAGAAGTAATTTGGGAGGGCAATCCAAAATTTACTTGAGACCAATCCAAAAAGATCTGTCCTCTAAATCTCTTTTGCCGCAGAATTCTTTTGAAATAAAAGAGAAACGCATGGCTTGCAAGAAATAATTCCCAATGAGTGAACTCAGAACACACTCTTTTTACACGTGTACAGTTGGATTTAATAGTGGTTCAGACTCAGAGGGGGACAATGGCATAACTGGGTGCATTGTAGAAGGCACAGCAAATGCTGACTCTGGAATTGAATCGTCAGTGAATTCCTTCTTTCTTTCGCGTACTCCTTCTTCATCTACGCGATGGATGTTATCTAGAAGTTGCATTCTTTGCACTTTAATGCCTCTTTCTTGGAGAAGAAATTTAAGCATTCCTTCCCCACAAAATGGAAAGTCCTTAGACAGTTCTGTTATATGGTTATCAAGCTCTTCATATGAAACATCACTGAAATCCTGAGAGCTCAGTCCGTAGCTTTGCATTCTGCGATAAATTGTGCTCTCCGAGACAGACAACAAACTGGCAATTTCCTTGATCTTGAAATCCTCCTCTAGATGATTCTCCAGTATTGATTTTGGTATGTTGAATTCTGGAGCTCCAGATCCTAAACGATTTCCTTGAGGCTTTCGTTTTCCGTAGGTAGAACATTCCATTCGCAAGCTCATCATGTCAGAACTATTACTTACACCCAGCTGCTTCATTTCTCTTGCAGATAACAGTGGAACTACATCAGGTCTGATTTTCTCCTTTTCAAATACCTCCGTTAGATTACTTATATAAGTTTTGTCGCTTCAGAATTGAGGCCATTTTCAGATTCGAAAATACGCGGGAAATCGCAGAATTGCATTGTTGGGTTATTACCCTCAATAGTGCTTTGGGAGCCTGGTGACGATCATAACGAAGTTTGCACCGAATATAATGAAGTAAGCACCGAATATACTGAAGTGAACACCGAAGATAATGAAGTGAACACCGAACGAATAAACCACCCAGTATAATAAAATGACCACCCAATATACTGATTTACGCACCGAATATAATGAAATAAGCACCGAATATAATGGAGTGAACACCGAATATAATGACGCGGACACCGAACGAATAAACCACCCAGTATAATAGAATGACTACCGATTATAATGAAGTA
>NW_027180147.1:2500-12500 GCF_036669925.1 Montipora capricornis | reverse complement strand
GTTCTACGAGAAAAAAACTGGCAAATTAGCGCAGCACTGACAGCAAATTTTCATCTTTTTTTACCTAGTCACACATAATTATATCTAATTTTACACAGTGTATTGAACGCGTAATACGGCAACCTTAAATTTAATATTAAAATGCAGTTGCTCAAATAGTAATTATGAAATCGAAAAGTGCGGAGGGTGTTTTCTCAGACTCTCTGGTATTTAATTCACAAATAGATCATTTTGCTTCTTTGTTTCCAGGGTCCTCTCTCTTCCAATCCGCACTGATAGTGGGTCCCCGAATTAATTTTATCAACAGTAAAATTCAGTTCTATCTTGGGGAGGGAGAATTCAATTTTTTTTATTTTTTATTTTTTTACCAAACAGCGCTCACGTTCTAGGTACACTTCCAGTAATATTTTTGGCAACCCACGCGAACTGATATCCAAGGTGCTGTTTACATGAGAGAACTCATCCCAGGCTGGACGAGTTTCATCCCGGGATGAGTTTCACCTCGGTGTCTGGTCATTTGTCTTTTGGTGTTTACATGATCCCGTGGTTAAATTTGTTCATCCCGGGACGATTTCATCCCGGTCTTCAGCACCGGGACAAAATTTCATCCCGGGATAAAAAATTTATGTATACACTTGATTCTTTTCTGTCCCGAGCCGAAATGACATTTTTCTGTGCCTCCTTACGTATGACAAGCGGTGAATGATCATACTGTGCATATCAGTTTACGGCAAGGACGGCCATTTTGTAATGAACAGATTTATCACCATGAGTGCCGCGAGTTGTAGTGGAGGGTAAGTTGAGAAGTTTAATTGTTCTTAACCACATTTTTGTTTAGCACACCGAGGTAGCTTTCGACATTGATTTCATTCCGGGATGAGACTGTTTTTCTTTCATCCCGGGGTGAAATCAACCATGTAAACGAAATCAATATTTACCCCGAGATGAACTCACCCCGGGTCTCATGTAAACGCAGCCTTAGATACTGTTTATCAGCGATATTTGAAATGGGTGCTTAGACCTAAATTCGAGAAGCACAAGTCTGGTGAGATGGCCGGTGACAACGAACGAAGAAGGTATTTCTTGAAATTAAACATGCATCAAAGCCGTTGTTTGATAGCTGAACTATATATAAAGGAATTCAAGTCGAAGTAAGATTTCCCGAGTGTTATTGAACCTGTGATCATTCCAAGAAGACTCCCGTAGGAATAGCAAATATAGGTCGGTCGGTGTACGGGTCCCATGCTAAGAGCAGCAATCCCTGTAAACTGCGAGATATCAGAACAAGCTTGTGGCAGTTTACGCTCACGGATCGTCTATTTTGTAAGAACTACCAGTGATACACAGATCTTAGGTTCAATTCGCCCAATTTCAAGGGTGAACGTTGCTGCCGTTTCTTAGTGTTTAAATTTATTTATTTTCTAAATTAGAAAACCTTCCAAAACACAGTTAAAAGGAATGTAATTTGTTCTCAGTGTGTATTAGCACGTGGAAGTAACTTTATTTAGGGCATATGTTAAAGCATATTTTATAATATTTGAATCAATCTTTTCAAGATCGCGTTATTATATGCAGAGTTTTAAATGCATGATGCTAAGAGCGAACATAGGAAATTGAAACGTGCAAACCAAGTTAATTTTAGCAAACAACCTCGTCCCTCGCAATTAATTTAAGTTAATGCATCAGGAAAAAGCCAGATTTCCGCTGATGTTGTTTGGAAACACGAGGACCGTTTTAGCGGCTATTTCTGACAAGTGTGTAAGACCGACCTTGTTAGTTATCTTAGCGTAGTTATCTGTAGCTTTGGCTTTCCCGCGGTTAGCGGGGTGTAAAGTAGCGATTAAAGATTGCATTGTCTAGCAAAAGTATTTACCACAAGCTTTTTCCGCCTGGGATGCTGAGGGTTTTAGAATCACGTTTGTATAACTTTTCAAGCTCTTTGATCATCTATAGCTGTCTATTTGTCACCCAAAGCTTACTCGCGAAAGTGCTTTCCTCAGGAGAGTTAACCTTCTAACTTTTTGTGACACTCACTTATTCGCCTAGTTCACGTGCAATGCCCGGGGCACGTAATCATTCGCCCAGGCTGTCACCTTTGTTCTTCGAAGGAAATGTATTCATTAACCAATCACAGCTCAGCAAGAGCAGTTTTTAGTAGTTTGATGACAGAGTTGGCTGCCGGCAAATGCATAATGCTGACGTCTCACGCCAGAATAAAGAAGTTAAAACACTGAAGCTGCACCTACAAAATCTGTCTCGTAGCAAATTTCTGGAGGATGATCCGGGTACAGATTCTCTGGTAAAAGAAGCCAATCAGTCCCCGCCAAACCTCGAGTTCTGTTGGTAAAACAGTTCAGTTTAGTGTCCTGGGTCGGGGAAGCCAAGGCAGAACTTTCTAAGCCGCCAAACTTTCAATGTGTGTCTTCCTTATGGCGATCACCATAGCCGACCCCTCTGCTAGCTCTACATATATGTATTATGTTTTCTTATCTTGAGCCGCTAAATTTAATTTCTTAATGTTCCCGTCAACCTTTGCGTTGATTTGTTTTTAGCTAATAGTTTCAAAAGAATTGAATACACTTGCAAATCGAGGCAGATAAATCCTGTAGTTCGGCGAGTAGATGGGTGATTACGCGAACTAACTAAAGGCGAAATTGACGTCCACGCTAGAACTTCTAGGGTTCCACAATCACTTCAGATTAGTGACGGGGCGTACAGAAATACAATTAGTCACGGAGGGCCAGAGTTAACTCAAAATTAAATATCTTTATCTCACGTGGGCTCAACACAAAACGCTCAATTAGTTTCAGATAAAGAGTCCTTTAGGTTTTGATCACCGGCCGCAAATTTCAGATCTTCCATGAAACTAAATTTTAATAATGGAAGAAAGATAGATAGATAGATAGATAGTTTAATAAAAAAATATTACTTCGCAGCCAAAAGGCTGAATTGCATAATACTTTACAAATTTGACAATGATACACTATATATACTATGTTAAGATACATGAGTATGACTAATTTAAATTTATTTAAAATACTACAAAATGCTAAAAAACCAGAGTTCAGAACAATATGCAGATAGCTAATCGGACGCATATTTACACAGTGTTGTTGGCTAATCGGCACATGGCCTGAATGAATGACCGCTGAAAACGCTTGGTGCGCACACCCGGGAGGTCGTACTTTCTATTTCTCCTTAGATTATAATGGTTAACATGATTGGGAGGAAGTAAGTGGGATAGTTTGTGGTTACCAGAGATTACATTAAACAACTTAAGACACTGTTCCTCGCGCCGAGACTGCAAAGTGTCAAGATCATAAATACTTAAGCACAGACTATAGAAACAATCAGGTAAAATGATACTTAGCGCCCTCTTCTGTACTCGCTCGATATCATTGATAAGATACTCGGGCAAAGCATGATGGAAAATAGGCTAACAATATTGGAGAAATGGTCTAACAACAGTGCAATAAAAGTTGATAATATCATGAGGGTTCACTCCCGCTCTCTTGAGAAGAACCAGGAAGTATAGTCTCTTATTGGCTTTCCGGATAGCCTCATTCACATGATCATCCCACGTAAGATCACTAGACAGAGTCACTCCTAAGATCTTGGAGGAGCTAGCAACAGAGAGTTCCTTCCCATCAACGATAACAGGCTCGAACGCGTGTCTGTTCTTCTTAAAATCGATGTTCATGACTTTACATTTGTCGGCATTTAGGGTCATTTGGTTGTGACACGACCAGGTCTCAACAGCGTGAACAGCCTTTGGATGTCGCTTGACTCTCCACGTGGTACAATCTCGGCTACCGTAGTGTCATCCACGTATTTCCAGGAATGGAAGCCGGAGACCCTTAGGTCATTTATCATTAGAATAAATAACCAAGGGCCTAGTTTAGTTCCCTGTGGGACGCCAGCAGGGACTGGGCCCCATTCCGACAAACAGTCCTTAGACAGCTTGACACGTTGTTGTCGGTCTATAAGAAAGTCAGCAACCCAACAGGCGAGACTCCTTGGAATCGATAGATCGAAGACCTTACGCACCAACAGGGTGTGGTAGATAAAGTCGAACGCCTTCCTATAATCGAAGAGGACAACTCTCACGGCAGCTCCGTTACCATCAGTTGCTTTGGACCAGTTGTGCACCATGGATGTTAATGCGTGGAGGGTAGACGATTTTGGGATTCCTCCGTACTGGTCGGGGTCGATCACCTCCATCACGGCAGGGCCCACATAAAGACCAACCACAAAGTCTTTAGCGACTTTAGACAGCGCCGGGGTCACCTTTGGTATTGGGACAACATCAGCCATCTTTCATGCTAGCGGGAGTCTATTCTCGGCAAAACTGCAATTAATGATCATGGAGACGGGGTATACAAGGATATCTGCATACGCTTTCAGGAGCCAATTGGGTATCTCATCCGGTCCAGCCGCCTTACGGAGGTTCAACTTTTCCAGTGCTGACAAAATTGTAGACTCGGGTATAATCAACGGTGTGGATCCCTTCTCAGGGGTTGGAACAGACTCCAACCTCTGAAATGACTCCAGAGGCTCGACAAATGCGGCATTGATCATATTTGCGATGTTTTGTTCAGAGAGGCCGTCAGTGCTTTCAACCTGTAAGCTGGAAATAATGGTATCGGAACCTGACGCAGGGGTCATTCCCGCAATGCGCTTGACAGTTCGTTTGTTGCCTCTAAAGTTGAAGACCCGCAGCCAATACCTGCCCGAAAAGAGAACCCAGCGGTCTGAATAGTCCTGCCATTCAAAGTCCAGTATTCGGCAGACTTTGCCTGCAAACAGCTGAAAGACCTGAACCTGAAGACCAGCACTGTCATTCAACCGGTTTTTGTCATTGATACGATCCAGTGAGAGATAAAGGTGCATGAGAAAAACAACGCCTATTGCTAACCAACAAAGTGTAGTTTATCAATTTCAATAGGGAATGTAAGCTCGAGACGTTTTTCAGCTGTGGGCGGCAACCGGAAATGAACATTTTGCATGCTAGGGTAGAAGCGTCTCCCAGATTTCTAACCTAATATCATCTTTAATGGAGGAATATACTTACCAATATATAAAGGTGGTTGTGACAAAACGAGTTAAAGTGGAAAACGGTTCACTTCCGGTTGCCGTCCGTAGCTCAAAAACTTCGCATGCTTAAACTATTCGAAATCAGAGACGTACTAGCTCATGACATGACAGAGCGTTAGGAAACTTGGTCAGTTCAAGGTCAAAAATGAGTTTTATTGATGTACTTTGGATTGAATCCATTCTAAAATGAGGGAAGACAACAAAGTTGTTCAGCTTTTTAATGTTTAGGATCATGCTGTAAGATCCATCTTTCTTGATCTTAGAAAGATAGTACAGCAGGAACCCGTGACCCGGAGCCTACAACCCCATTACGTTCGTGTTATGGCGTTTTCACAGACCGATTTATTTTCGGATTGAATTTTCCGCGAATGAGACTCCCACAGGAGCCCGTTCATAATTACAAGAAACTAACCAAACGTCACACGGTCACCGAACCGGAACTTTCTTTGTCTTTTCGAAAAGGTAGTCCAAATTTAGATCGGTCTGTAAAAATGCTGCATAGGCCCAGTATGGAAGTTGTAGGCTGCGGCTCATGAGTTCCTGACTAAAGATAAACTCCCCCTATCCGTGGGTGCTTTCTTTGATAGTTCCCTTATCAAGAAAGTTTAAAATTTGTGAGGAGACAATTATTGTGTCCTCGTTAAAAAATGTAAATACTCCAGGGCTAACAAACTGCACAGGTTCGACTGAAAACTCGATTTTGTATCCTGTGACAGAAAGTACTTTAGAGGAGTCCTGTGTAGGCTTTCTCCATTTCTTGATAAAGTATTGAATTCTGCTAGCTACTACAGGTGTGGTATCTGAGTAATGAGGCAAAGTCTTTTCCTGGATACTCACAAGTTTCAAACCTATTTCTGCTTTTCCCTTCAACCTTCAACCTTGTTCCCAGGGTCTCCATTGTTGTTAAGAAGAGACCCTGGTTGGGGCTGGACACGTATCTCCCAAAATTTGTGAAAGGTTTTTTTGTTAAATATGTGTTTTGGGAGGGGTGGCAGTGGAAGGGAGTTACAACGCATTAGATTTTGCGGCCGGATGCTTTCGCCAAGTTGCGGGTCAAAATATAACGAACACTCTAGCCCACTGGGAAAATGCTTGTCGTGGAGAGCCACGTGACCCGCCCCAACCTGGGTCTCTCTCCTCATCGACAAAGAGACCCTGGAAACGGGGTTGGCTCGCCCTTCTTGTTGTTACAGAAGTTTCCTCTTCCCAGGGAGCGCGTTTGGAGGAAGTGTCCCCCCATGATAGAATCGAAACCTTCCCTTTGAACTGTGTCATCCTTAGGAGGAAGATGTATGGAACGACATAACTGTCTTATGATACTTTTGGTCATGATACTCGGTGCTTACGTCCTTATATTCGGTACTTACTTCCTTATATTTGGCGCTTAAATTATTATATTCGGTGCATACTTCGTTATATCCAGTGCTTACTACGTTATATTCGGTGTTTAAATCATTATAATCGGTGCTTACTTCATTATATTCGGTGCTTACTTCATTATAATCGGTGCTTACTTTATTACAATCGGTGCCTACTTCATTATATTCGGTGCTTACTTCATTATAATCGGTGCTTACTTCATTATATTCGGTAGTCATTCTTTTATACTGGGTGGTTTATTCGTTCGGTGTCCGCTTCATTATATTCGGTGTTTACTCCATTATATTCGGTGCTTACTTCATTATATTCGGTGCGTAAATCAGTATATTAGGTGGTCATTTTATTATACTGGATAGTTTATTCGTTCGGTGTTCACTTCATTATCTTCGGTGTTCACTTCAGTATATTCGGTGCTTACTTCATTATATTCGGTGCAAACTTCGTTATGATCGTCACCAGGCTCCCAAAAAATATTCTGTTTTGCTTTGTTGAAGCGCGAAAAAATGGATGACATCTTGACGGAACTAAACCTTGAAACGCTGGCTGCAGTATTTCGAGGTGAAAGAATCGCGCCTTCGATAGTACAGTCGATGAGTGATGAGGAAATAGAACGACGTGGTGTAACTGCGATTGGAGATCGAGTTCGATTGCGTGAACTTTGTAAAGAAGACGAAGGGAAAAGTAGCAGGTCATCGTTTGGCTCTCGAAGTGTTGGAAGCGCCTCAACAAGCAGAAACGGCGATGTACCTTTAGCTTACGCTGTCCTGGAGGAAGGAATGCGTCTTTTCAATTCTAGGGGTCCTCGGTCGCAGTCTAAAAGTAGAAGCAAGAAACATCCTTATCCACGAACTTGGACTGTTGACTTTGTGTGCCTTGCAGATCGGTATCAGTTCACAACACCATCAGCTGTTGAGAAACAAACGTTGCACAAAGCTGGCTTAAGAATAAAAAAGATCAAGCTACTCTTAGATGATGATGCAAGTGTAGTGTATGAGAAGCTTGTCTCGAGTGAAAAGGACGATGTAGGTGATGTAAAGGGGTTTCCTCAGTTACGTGAAGCAGGAGGATTTGAGATGCTACATTGCCTACCAAATTGCTGGGATTTAACACCTCTTAAGTGCTCCTGGGCTGCCAAAGAAATAAGAAGTAATTTGGGAGGGCAATCCAAAATTTACTTGAGACCAATCCAAAAAGATCTGTCCTCTAAATCTCTTTTGCCGCAGAATTCTTTTGAAATAAAAGAGAAACGCATGGCTTGCAAGAAATAATTCCCAATGAGTGAGCTCAGAACACACTCTTTTTACACGTGTACAGTTGGATTTAATAGTGGTTCAGACTCAGAGGGGGACAATGGCATAACTGGGTGCATTGTAGAAGGCACAGCAAATGCTGACTCTGGAAGTGAATCGTCAGTGAATTCCTTCTTTCTTTCGCGTACTCCTTCTTCATCTACGCGATGGATGTTATCTAGAAGTTGCATTCTTTGCACTTTAATGCCTCTTTCTTGGAGAAGAAATTTAAGCATTCCTTCCCCACAAAATGGAAAGTCCTTAGACAGTTCTGTTATATGGTTATCAAGCTCTTCATATGAAACATCACTGAAATCCTGAGAGCTCAGTCCGTAGCTTTGCATTCTGCGATAAATTGTGCTCTCCGAGACAGACAACAAACTGGCAATTTCCTTGATGATTCTCCAGTATTGATTTTGGTATGTTGAATTCTGGAGCTCCAGATCCTAAACGATTTCCTTGAGGCTTTCGTTTTCCGTAGGTAGAACATTCCATTCGCAAGCTCATCATGTCAGAACTATTACTTACACCCAGCTGCTTCATTTCTCTTGCAGATAACAGTGGAACTACATCAGGTCTGATTTTCTCCTTTTCAAATACCTCCGTTAGATTACTTATATAAGTTTTGTCGCTTCAGAATTGAGGCATTTTCAGATTCGAAAATACGCGGGAAATCGCAGAATTGCATTGTTGGGTTATTATCCTCAATAGTGCTTTGGGAGCCTGGTGACGATCATAACGAAGTTTGCACCGAATATAATGAAGTAAGCACCGAATATACTGAAGTGAACACCGAAGATAATGAAGTGAACACCGAACGAATAAACCACCCAGTATAATAAAATGACCACCCAATATACTGATTTACGCACCGAATATAATGAAATAAGCACCGAATATAATGGAGTGAACACCGAATAATGATGACGCGGACACCGAACGAATAAACCACCCAGTATAATAGAATGACTACCGATTATAATGAAGTAATCACCGATTATAATGAAGTAAGCACCGATCATAATAAAGTAAGCACCGAATATAACGTAGTAAGCACTGGATATAACGAAGTGTGCGCCGAATATAATGATTAAAGCGCCGAATATAAGGAAGTAAGCACCGAGTATCATGACCAAAAGTATCATAAGACAGTTATGGCGTTCCATAAAGATGCCCTTTGCTGACTGATTTCAGGCACTCAGTAAAATCATTCCCAAACAGCTCAGAGCCAACTGGTTCTTTGCTGCTGCAGGTTGTTTTGTGCTCAATGTCCACGTCAGCTTTTTAAAACAAATCTCGACGGCACATATCAAGTTTGTGATTGGCTGAGGCTTTCATATGATAGAGTGATCCTCACGCTTCGTTAAGACTTGGTTATTCAAGCCAGAAGATAAAATGTTGTCGAGAACTCTGGCGGTTTTTTTCCATTTAACGGCTTGTCAATCTGGTCGTTCTCAGTAACCTCCTCTACTAGGACGTCTACTAAACCAACAATAAACTGATAAGGTTGACCTGAGCTAGATTTACTCTTTTTTTGCCGAGGGCTCCACTTCCGCTTCGCCATTCTATTCGCTCGCGTCATCTTCGACCTCGTAAGCTGTTGTTATTATTATTATTATTATTATTATTATTATTATTATTATTATTGTCATTATCATTATCACCATTATTATTATTATTATTATTATTATTATTATTAATATTATTATTATCATTTTTATTATTATTGTTATTCAAAAATCGGAAATATTGAAGGATGCATGTTTAAAGGCCGGGACACACTAGGCGACAAGTCGCAGCAACATGTCTCTGCGACAGGTCGCTCTGTGTGTATTACTTGCAAAACAAGTCGCTGCGACACGATGCCTGTTCGGTGCGCACGCAGTGGTCTCGTATGAGGGAGAATGTGAACTAGTTTTCTAATTCAATATGGCAGACCATATGACGCTCTCTCATTGGTTCAGTTATATTTTGTCGCAGCGACTTGTTGCCGGAAGTGTACACACGATGCGACAACACTTCTTTCGCTAATTTTGTCACTGCGATAAGTCGCACGAATTCAAACTGGTTTGAATTCGTGCGACTCATCGCGGCGACAAAATTATGCCGCAGCGACACTGATTTTCATGAAATTAACCGTGTCACACAATGCGAACTGTTGCGGCGACTTGTCCTCGCAACGTATCGCAGCGACTTATCGCCTAGTTTGTCCCGGCCTTAATTTGTATATGTAATAG
>NW_027180146.1:305000-307736 GCF_036669925.1 Montipora capricornis | reverse complement strand
TGAAAATGCCCGGATGTTTTTTCGTGTGACTTTAGTCCACTCATATTGAAAGATCTTCAAGTGTTTCCGAAATTTAATGGAAATTTTCAGAAGAACTTAACATGCTTGTCGTCAACACATCTCGCATAATGGGTCAAAGCTATAATACAGATGGCATAGTTGAACTTTGCCATCTATATATAGCTTCTTTTTGAGTTGGCTACAAATTTCACCAACAATCTCTTTGATCCGGCAAATTCAATCATGGTTTGCACATCAAAGAGCAAAATAAATAGTGCAAATACCAACACTCTCGGCGATCTGAGTATGAGAACCTCCAGATACAGCAAAAGAGAGTCATGGGAGCACTACAAAAATACGTTTGTTTTCTGCAAAAAATTAACAAAAATTTATGAACCGTGCTTGCTTTAGTAATTACAAATAAGAACAAAGTGCTTACCCACAAGAATTCCAATGACTAGAAAATTTGCTCCGAATACCAATGCATTGAACACGATATGGTCCATGTATGAGTCCATCGAGGAATGTACACTTTCTGCTGGTATTCTACTCACAGCACCTATTACTAGGTTGACCATTGTTACAGCAAGGGAAGAAACCATCAACTTGTTCTCAAAGGGTTCCGCTATAGGCCGCTTGTACGCAAACAACATTCCATAGAGACCTGACATAACAAGAGCTAACGCAATATAGGCTCTGCTCTCACTTCCGATCAGAATAATGGCTGATGTTAACGTCACCTTCCGAGCTGTCTCAACAAGTTCCCAATACCATGCATGACTGTTGTAATTTGAGAATAAAAACTGTAATCCTGTGACAATTTCAGGATTTGAATGCTGGGAATATGTGGATTCATCGTCACCTCCGTCGCCATGTTTCTTCAATGACCTTTGGTGTCTCCAAAGAACAAACAATGTAGCTATAGGTAGAAACATGATGTACAAAATACTACAGTATGCAACAATCACAGATCGTTGGAATTCTTGGCTGGAACAGTTGATATTAAAGTCATCTTTTAGAAACTTATTGCACTTTTCACCTTTTTCGTCCAGGCACAGTTTGTGACAAGCAAGGGGAAGAACCTTTGCTGTCTTCGAGCAGGTGCTTAGATATGTTAAGTAAAGGAAGAAAAAGACTGTTCTGTAGGCCAATCTCTTTGTTTCGGAAATTTTCTTCACTTTCTCCATTTGACTCTCGAAGGTCTTTCTGGTCAAAAACATCTTCCTAATGCCATAAATAATGAATGCCACAATGATCACTACAGCATTGATACCGAGCATAGCATACAATCTTCCAAAAGCATTGACTTTTAGGCTTGGAAAGAGACAGTGGATTGGGGCAATCTGTAATATATTTAGCTGTAATATCTCGGAATATTTCCAATAAGGGAGAGAGAGTCTGGCCATTTGATGTACGCAAATGCATCAAGAATTCCAAAGGTTACCTGGTAGAAACCGATAACAATCTTTAGTCTACCAAGAATTATATCAACTAAGGAGCGATCTTGTTTCTTCTTGGCTTGTTTCCTGCTTCTCCAAACTACAACCACGGTGATTAGAATAGTTACAGCAGCTATGACGGAAAGCTGTACGATCATCCATGTTTTTGTTGGGCACTTATTGCAGGTCTTCAACTGTTTGTAATATTCAGGACTACACACTTCACACAATGGTCCTTCATATCCAACATCGCAAGTGGAGTTTGTACCTCCCAGACATGATTCTGGTCTTGGGCATTTATGTGCTCGAGGAAGAGAGTTTGGGTACTCGATCATGGTTTTGTTGCTAACAGAAAAATTCCCGCGTAAGACTTCGCCGAAGGATTTGTAAAGTTCTTTGTTCGTATCGTTCTCCCATTTCCACCAGTAACCCTGTTGAAGATTAATCGATTCATTCTCACATTTTAATCCTTGCTTGCATGGCTCGCATTCTTCAAACATGTGTTTTCGAAAGTATCCCTTCAGGCAGTAACATGCTCGAAATCCGGCAAACGACTTTCCATCCGTACCTGAGAAAAAAGAATTCAGACAGCGCAACTTACTTATCCATTTGTGTATTCGTACAAAAAATGATGACAGACCGTTTAATTTTGCACTGTTACATTTAGCCTGGTGAATAGGTGTAGGGATAACGCAGTGGTGATAACATTCCCCTCCCACAAATGAGGCCTGGGTTCGACTCACTGACTTATGCCGCATGTGGGTTGAGTTTGTTGGTTCCCTGCTCTGCTCTGATTGGTTTCTACCCGGGTACTCTGGTTTTCCTCTTTCCTCAAAAACTGATGCATGCTACCCTCTTTAATAATAATAATAATAATAATAATAATAATATTAGTATTATTATTATTATTATTATTATTATTATTAAATTATTGTTCTTGACGTTGTTGGTATTATTATACGTTTATTAATGATTCATATCGATGCAAAACGTTTGCAAAGCCAGGTTCGTTGATCTTTTGCATGTTCATGTCTTCTACTGAGATGCAACCTATACGGTGTAAGCATTGTATAGAAATTGCAATATTAATTTTCAAAACTTACGTGAACCTGAACCAATTTCCATCCCTAAATACCATAGTCTAAGTATGGATATTTAAACTGTAAGGTATTTGTGACGTGGGTCCGGCTGGCCCGGGAAGAGAAACAAAACGCTAACGAATCACAAAAAAAAACTACACCGAAATCCCTTCCCACAATCGCACAACAAACAACCATAAATTTTAAGAAAACGCTTA